>NW_005842525.1:880253-893207 GCF_000455745.1 Alligator sinensis
TCTTTCCTGCCTACGCAGGGGGTCGGACTCGATGATCTATTGAGGTCCCTTCCGACCCTAGAATCTATGAATCGCTGATTCTCTGAATCGGCACCGAATCTTTAGATTCGGATTCGGCCGAATTGAATTGGGGACAGTGATCTGAATCAAGGAATCTATTCACTGTCCCCGATTCAGGCCAAATTCAAATCCAAATCGAATACGGCCCATCTCGCACACCCCTAATAATCACTTCCCTTGACCTACTGCCAACACACCTACCAACGCAGCCCAGTATCCTGTTAGCCTTCTTGGCAACTAGGGCGCACTGCTGGCTCATATTCAACTTATTGTCCACTATAACCCCCAGGTCATTTTCTGCGGAGCTGCTGCCCAGCCATTCAGCCTCCAGCCTGTACCAGTGAATGGGATTGTTCTGTGCTAAGGACTTTGCACTTGTCCTTGTTGAACCTTGTGACGTTTCTTTTGGCCCAATCCTCCAATTTGTCTAGATCACTCTGAACCCTAGCCCTACCCTCCAGCATATCTACTGCTCCCCCCAGCTTGGTGTTATCTGCAGACTCGCTGAGGGTGAACTCTGTGCTATCTTCCAGTTGGTTGATGAAGACATTGAATAAAACCAGCCCCAGGACCGACCCTTGGTGTGCTCCACTTGATATTGGCTGCCAACTAGACATCGAGGCTTTGATTACTACTCTCTGAGCCCAATACTCCAGCCAGTTTTCTATCCACCATACAGTCCATTCATCCAACCCATACTTCCTTAGGTTGCCTGCAAGAATATTGTGGGAGACTGTATCAAAAACCTTGTTAAAATCAAGGCACACCACATCCACTGGTCTACTCACATCCACAGAGCCAGTCATCTCATCATAGAAAGCAATCAAGTTGGTCCAGCATGACTTGCCCTTGGTGATTCCATGCTGATTGCCCCGATCACCTTTTTCTCCCCAAGTGCTTAGAAATGGATTCCTTGAGGATCTGGTCCATGGTTTTTCCAGGAACTGAGGTGAGGCTGACTGGTCAGTAGTTCCCTGGATCCTCCTTTTTCCCTTTCTCAATTATGAGCATGATGTTTGCCCTTTTCCAATGATCCAGGACCTCTCCTGATCACCACAAACTTTCAAAGATGATGGTCCAATGGCTCTGCAATCACATCAGCCAACTCCCTCAGCACCCTTGGGTGCATCCTGTCTAGCCCCATGGACTTGTACCCATCCAGCTTTTCTAAGTAGTCCCTAACCTTTTCTTTCACCACTGAGGGTTGCTCACCTCCTCCCCAAACTGTTCTGCCTAGTGCAGTAGTCTGGGAGCTGACCTTGCCTGTGAAGAGTGAGGCAGAAAAGGCATTGAGCACTTCAGCCTTTTCTGCATTCTCTGTCACAAGGTTGCCTCCCCCATTCAGTAAGGGACCCACACTTTCCCTGATCCTCCTCTTGCTACTGACATACTTGTAGAAACCCTTCTTGTTACCCTTCACATCCCTTGCTAGCTGCAACTCCAACTGCACTTTGGCCTTCCTGACTTAATCCCTGCATGCCTGAGCAATGCTCTTATATTCTCCCCTAGTTATTTGTCCAAGTTTCCGCTTCTTATAAGCTTCCTTTTTGTGTTTCAATCTTTGCAGCAGTATTTAGTTAAATATCTTCCTTAGCGTAAATAATATAGAAAATTAGCTCTGAATTTTGTTTGGTGTGAGATACCCAACATTTTAACTTTTTCCAGACATTGTGAAATTCTGGAAAAGCTAATTCTGCTTGCCCATGTTCCAGCTGGCTCATAGCTGTAACCTCAGTGCAGAACTTTGGGACTGTTTTAGTCAAAGTGTACATAGTCTAGCAATTTAGCATGCAGGTCAACTAAATAATTGAAGTAGGATTCTCTATATCTTCAGATAATCTAGGTCAGGCTGGTCAAGCTGGCGGTCCATGGGCCACCCTGACAGTTGTCTCTTTCTGTTGCCTGAATAGCAGGGAGTGTGGGTCTGTGCATTGCTGGCACTGCCCAGGGAGGTGAGGGGTTGTATGTTGCTGTGATGCTGCCCAGAAGGTGGGGGAAATGCATGCCCCTAGCACAGCAAGGGGCAGGATCCCATCCTAGGGGTCCGCCCTCCACTGTGTGCCACCTGCATGGCATGCAGCCCCCAGCCGTGCTGAAGTTGCACAGCCCGAATCTAGATACTGTTGTAAGAAGAATTGTATAAACTGCTGTCAAGCATAAGAACCCTTTAAGAACTGAAAATTCTGTGTAGTCAATTTGGGCTCAAATGCTTGCTTTTGCAGAGATCCAAGAAAAAAAAAATCCAACTATGTAAACTGCACTGCCCGCCCCCCCTCCTTTGCTTGGGTTCTCTAACCTGTGAGAGAGCTATTGGGACCCAGTCCCTAAAGCTGCTGAGCACTGCCCTGAAGTCCCTTATTCTCCTCTTGCAATTTAATTTGAAGTGCTGATGCACTTCTCAGGATTGGTCTTTCATTCAGGGGCCAATTAGAAAACAATGACATTACTATACAAATGAGTGTTTACAGTGGGTGGTTGCAACTTGTCTAAAAGCAGGCTTTCAGCTTGTAACATGGGCGTTTGAGAGTTTTCTTAGGCTCTAGTGATTTTTTTTTTTTTTTTTTTTTTTTTTTTTTAAGCATTGACAAGTGAGAGGGTTGTCAATACTGGGCACTCTAACCTTTGCAGTCAGAGTGGTCCCTAGGAAAGCATGGATTTTACAGATGTACTTTTCGTAAGGATGCATGATGGTTGCAACCCAATATGTTAATCCACTTGTTCCCATGACTAGAGTTTGACAGAAAAAAACAAGTAATCTCTCTTATGTGCTTGCCAATGTCACACACAATCAAAGCTGTTTCTTGCTATGACTTAAATAAAGAAGTTTTTCTTGTTTTCTTTGAATTGGGCAAAAGTTTCTTGTATCGGTTGTAGGACCAATCGTATGCACTTGTTTTTTTGCTGCTGTTAACTCTTTCAAAAATTGTTAAGACTGCGGCTGCCATCCAGTGATTTGCTGTGATACATTGTGTCTGCAGGGTCCTACTGTAGCATTTGATTATTTGTTAATTGATTGTCCCCTTTAAAGAGAAAAGGGCTCATACTGATATCAGCCAAAATGTGTTGAATTCTGCAAGAACAGGATGCAGATAGGGAGCTTTGTATGGTTTTTCCTTTAAATCTCATCCAGTTGTAGCACTTGTTTAATAACTGACTATTTGGATACTTTGCCCATCAGTCCTTGGTGAGATCTGAACAATAAATATCTAAATCTGTCTGTCTATCATTATTCAAGTTGGAAACAAAGATCCCTAAAAAAATTATGTAGAATGTTTTCTGGTTGGATTTTTCCCTGGTCCTGTTGTCCTTGAAAAGTGAGCCTGAGTGGAAGTACCTGCTTGGCTATTGGTAGGTTTCAGGAGCTTCTGAGGACATATGGAAGACTTTCAAAAGCACCTCTGCCATTTAGTAAGACAAGTCCCACTGACTTTCAGAAGAACCTGTGCTTTTAATTCCCTTAGGAACATTAGAAAATTCCAGCCATTATTCTTAGCTGGAAGTATCAGAACTGTCAACTGGCCTTTATGATTAAGGGGTGATAGTATTTAGCTTTGGCTCAGAACTACATTCTGAAAATTAAATAATCACTTTTACGGACGTAAGACAAGTTTTCACTTTTGTGCATTATGGTCACATTTTCTTCCTTACTAAAGTCCCTTATGTCTTTCTGTGGAATGTTCCTGCTAATTAAACGGTCAACAGGACATTGAAACTTCTGCTGTGCACCGGTATGTTGAAATAGTCGTTTCATGTTTTTGCTAAATAAAAAAAGCCTTTAGAATGGAATTGACTATTTAAGAGTGCCCAAATACCCTATAAACTGGGGTACTGGATGTCTGGAACAAGTGTGAGCTAACACAGATAACCTTTCTATAAGATATTGCTTTCTCTTCCCTTCTCTTTCCCCTTACACGGTTAACTGCTGTTAGTTTTTCATACGTAGGGATGGTGTTTTTCTAAATTTAACTTTCATGTATTTCAGGCTTTGTGGTATTGGTTTTAATCATTTCACCTCTTCTGAATTTTTCTTGACAGAAGTCCTGGAGGGGATTTGGGAGCTAAGAAGAAGAAAAAGAAACAGAAAAGAAAAAAGGAGAAACCAAACTCCGGCGGCACCAAATCAGATTCTGCTTCTGACTCCCAGGAGATTAAAATTCAACAGCCTTCAAAAGTAAGAGCCTTATTTTATTTTAACTTCTGTGGTTTCCTGTGCAAACGAGTGGGTAGTATTCCCTTACCACCCAGCTGAATTAGACATGTGCAGTAGAAGCTATTGTCCTTTTATGACAGACAAAAGGATACATAACTATGTCAGAAGGTAAGCACAGTAGTTTGCAGTCTTTATCAAGCTGTCTGTGGTATCCTGGTAATTACCAAGATGATGTGTTCTGTGGAAGGCGGAGGAGGTGTTTCTTTCAGTCAGTTAGTAGTCAGGCTGTTGGTGGCCTTGTAGCAGAGAATTGTAAACTGGAGTTGTAATGTTTCTTTAGAATATTTTGTGTTTGATAAATTCCAAAGTGCTCTGTTGTAGAATCAATTATCTGAATGGCAAGATTGTACGGTAGTGGATTTCAGTAGCAGTGGAATAAGTTCATTTTAAAGCAGATCTGTTTGTGGCTACTTCACTTTAAATCAGATAGGGTTACCATATTTCCAGTATCAAAAAAGAGGACACCTGGGGTGGCGGAGGTGGGGCAGGGGAGAGGGGTGTCGGGATTAGAGCAGCCGGCTGCTGCTGCTTTCTGAATCCCGGAGCCGGGGTAATAAAACTTTCACCTGACAGGCGGGTAGGTGATGGATGAGTGAAATTAACCAGACACAGATGCGTGTTGGTTACAGGAGATTGTTTACTTACGTCGCCCAGATAGTGACGTACAACGCAGGCTGAGCCTTGGTCCCGTTACAGTTGCTTCAGTTATATAGTTGAGCACGCGGGTTCAGGTTACACAATCAATTCATGACGGACGGAGCACTGAAAGCGTGCTATCGAGCCTGCAGGGCTTTTACTACGTCAAAATTAGCGCTGACGGGGAGTATTGACGGGTGATCAAACCGTCAGTCACTCTAGTGATGAGCTTAGGTGTCTAGGTGTCTCCTCTTTGAATTCTCCAGAGTTCTCCTAGAGTTTCTCCGACTTGGGCGGAATTTGCTAAACTATTTATAGACAGAGGTGTCTAACGAAGGTGTCCAATGATGAACTGCTATGTGGAATCTTTAATTATCTGGCAAGCAGCAGTTCTTTGTGCTCTCAGGTTACTATCAGGTTACAAGGTAGTGGGTCAAGCTTTCTGTCCGTTACGTGAGAGGGGCTTACGCTTGTTTCTTGACCAATTGCAGGAATTTATGGCAGGGCTATCCCCTTTTACTCTAACCAATCATAAATTATGCTTAAGTTTCGTTTCTTGGATGTGACGTGGGTATAAATTTAAGTCTCTGGCAAGGACTTCTTTCTTTTTAACCCTTGGTTGACTATAGTGTGCGAAATGAGGATGGTCTTGCTAGTGGCATGGGCACTGATTAACTGGGTTGTGACAAGGGGAAGGGGTATATGATTGTTGAGGGGGGCAGTGACATGCCCTGTCTGTCCCTCACTTCTAAGCCACAGCCCCCCCCCAGCCCTGCTGCTGCCTCTCACTCCTGACCGACTGTACCCCCAGCCCTGCTGGTGGCCCTTCCTCGCAACCTGCAGCTCCCTGCTCCCCCCAGCCCTGCTGCACATGCAGTTCATGCGCGCACGCTCTCTCTCTGTCTCTCTCTTTCTTTTACTTGCAAGCAGCTGTCGGGGCCCATGTGCGATCCCCCGACAGCTAATCACCTTCCCCGCTGCCCCAAGCAGCCAAGCTGGCAGAAGGGGAAAAGCCAGAGGCAGAGCAAAAACCTAGACATCTGCTTGCATTTTAAAAACCTGCCCGGACAGGAGGACAGGGGGCCAAAAAAGAGGACATGTCCTGGAAAACCTGGACGTATGGTAACCCTCAGATCTGTTTATGGTATTTTCTTCTGCCATTTTGTTGGGGGTTGGTGGTCGGGTCAGGAGCAGAGCACTCCAGTAGGAAAATTTTATATCGTGGACATCCACTTTGCTTCCAAAATAAAAGTTTCATTTGGGGAAAAAAGGCTGTAGATAGCCTTAATGTCCAAACCTAGTTGTCATAAAATGCAAACAGTTTAATCTGCCCTCTTTAATAGGGGGCTGTGGTTTGTGAATACTGTAGATCTGCCCTCTGTTTTCTCTTTAGTCTTGTCACCTGAAAGGCCTCCACTGTAAATCAAAATGGACTGTCATATGATGGGAAGTACAGCCTTTGAAAAGTGTAATGCTGGCTGTGGGCTACGTTTGTTCTGTAGACTTCTGTTTGACTACCTTTTTTCAAGAAAACTGGGAGAAAGATGGCTTGTGACTCTTGAAAAATGACTTTTATCACAAGAATTCAGGTGATTTACCTCTTTACATCTGAAGCACTAGATGTTGGCCGTAAGTAAAGCTAGATGTCTTTGACTGGGGTGTACTAAAGCTCCTGCTGGTACTTAGAAAACCTGGAAGCTCCTTACTTATCCCTTAAGATCACTGCAGCACGCAATGCCATGTGCCTGCTGCCATCAGCTCCCAGAGCCATCTCCCAGGGCAGCAGCAGCAGGGTGCAGAGCCCAGCAGGCAGCCTGCTTCCACCCCGTGCACAAATGTGGGGGGCACATGCCCCCCAGGCCTCTTCCAGGGTGTGTGCAGTGCTGGGAGCCCCCCACGCCCTTGGATGAGCCGCCCAGGCTCCAAGCATCCCACCACCCACCCCAGGGCCCCACTCATTCTAGCCTCTGCCCCTTCCCCACTCGCTCCCTCACTTTGGGGGCCTCAGTCTCCCCTCACCACATCCCTTCCCCTTCCCTTTTCCCTTCTCTGACTTGCCTGTTGTGGTGGGCAGTGCTCCACATACCATCCTGCGGCAATCCTGGCTGTGTACAGGCTCCATGTCTGTCTATGTATGCCACTCCCCCCTGCTGCAGCTTCCCAGAGCCCATGCCCAGGCTGCCCTGTGGCCCTCAGCCCTGCCCCGTATTTGAGGGGGCTAAACCCTGTTAGCCCTGGCCTTCCACTGCCTATGCTCGCAACCCTTAAAAATTGCGGCGTAGGGTGAATTTCATGGTTCCCGCACAGTCTGCAAAATCACGATTTTCTCAGGGTCCTAGCTATGGTGTTTTTGGTTCTTCAGGTACTGTGCCTTGTAGTTGTGAATGAGGGTTTGAAGTGCTGATTTGGGGGATTCCTTGGATAAATAACTATCCAGAGGGACTGAAATTAGTAGCCCAGGGGGCTCCTTCCAGTCCTTTTCTCCTAACTTAAAAGTCTTACTCCAAGGAGCTAATTTTGCATTATGCCCATGTGAAAGTACATGGGCCATTGATTGTGCCACAGTAAATAGATTGTCTGGTATGATTGGGTTGGCTGGCATGAGTCTCTAGTATGGAAAGGATAGTTTCCAAATAAACAACACCTAGTTTGAGATTCAGTTGGTTTGAGTGAAGTCAGTAACAAGGATGCTAGATTTTTTTTATACCCTTCTGAAATAAACCAAATTGAAGTTTGACTATTAGTTATTTTTTTGATATTTAATGGCATCTGATTGCATTAACATGAAGCTGCCTTATTTTATTCCTGTTTCATTTACTTTTCCTGAAGGGCCTTCTCTTCAACTATTTTAAATACATGATGGTGCTTACAAAATTTTCGTAAAACATCAGCTGAGCAGAAATTGCTTTGTGCCTTCTCTCCCACAAAATTAACTGAGAGATTTAAGATGTTGTAATAAAGTCTTAACAGGGGAAGTAATTGGATTGTTAAATAAGGATTATTAGTTGTCTCACAGAAACTGTAGTTGGTGGGTCAGAATTCATTAGCCAAAATTTTAATGAATAAAAGGAGGAAAAGAATTATGAGCTATATTGGACTGTTGAGCATTGACTAGTATTAATTTTATTTGCTTGTTTTAGAAAATATTTATTTCTACTTAATTTGTGATTCTTGAGTGTTATACACTGTACTAGGGGTTTGGGTTGTAGCCGTGTTGGTCTAAGGACATAGGCAGACAAGGTTCCTTGGGTGAATTTGATATCTTTTATTAGACCAACCCAAATGGTTGGAGAATAGTTATTAAGCAAGCTTTCGGGTTCAAAAACCCTTCGTCAGGCTAAGGAAGCTTCAGCAGGTGGTGTGCGCTCTTCCTGGATGGAATGAAAAGTAAAGAAGCCAGGGGCTGGGCTGGGGAGTCAGTTGCCAGGCAGATTATAATGTATCAAACATCCAATGTCTATGTTTAGTCCCTGATCTCTAGTATCCAGCAGGTTGATGAAATGGAGCTCATAGGCTCGTCTCTGGGCTGTGTTGTGTAAGTTTCCCTTGAGGATCAGGACTGAGAGATTGGAGAGTGTGTGGCCCTCCTGTGAGAAATGTGCCCCCACCGGTAATTGGGTATTTCTGTCTTTGATAGATTTCCGGTGTGCGTTCATTCTGGTGCGCAGTTGTTGTCTGGTCTCTCCTACATATCTTCCATCAGGGCATTTGGTGCATTGGATGAGGTATACTACATTCCTGGAGGTGCAGCTGTAAGATCCTGGGATGCTGATGGCTCTGTTGTGGGGTGTAGTAATTGTGGGGGTGGTGGAGATGTGTTGGCAGGTTTTGCATTTCTTGTCCTGGCACGGTCTGGATCCTTTTGGTGTGTTCTGGGCTTGAGGAAGTTTGCTTCTGGTGATGAGGTTGGCAAGGTTCGGTGCTTGTCTGAAGGCTAGGATGGGTGGCTCTGGGAAGATCTTTTTAAGAATAGGGTCTCTTTCTAATATGGGTTGCAATTTTTTGAGGATTTTCCGTACAGGTTCAAGGGATGGGTGATAGGTCATAACCAGCGGTGTACGATTTGTGCGTGTTTTTCTTCTGTACTGCAGCAGTGCTTCACGTGGTATCCAGGTGGCTCTTTCAAACATGCGATCTACCTCTCTGGAGGAGTGTCCTTGCTGGGTGAAAGCCTTTTTAAGATTGATGAGGTGGCGATCCCGGGTGTTCTCTTCAGTACAGATGCGGTGGTATCTGAGGGCTTGGCTGTATATCACTGCTTTTTTGGTGTGTTTCGGGTGATTGCTGGTTCTGTGCAGATATGTATGTTGGTCTGTGGGTTTCTTGTATACTGTGGTCTGTATTTTACCCTTCTGGATACTGATCCTTGTGTCTAAAAAGGGGATGTTGGTGTTGGAGTATTCTAAAGAAAGTCGGATGGAGGGATGGTGACTGTTGAATTTCTGGTGGAACTCAAGTAGAGATTCCAGGTTCTCACTCCAAATGATGAAGATGTCATCGATATATCGTAAGTACAGCAAGGGTTTGATGGTGCAGTTCTTGAGGAAGTCTTCTTCCAGGTGGCTCATAAAAAGGTTGGCATACTGTGGGGCCATTTTAGTGCCCATAGCTGTTCCCATCATCTGGAGGAAGTGTTGATTATTAAAAGTGAAATTGTTGTGTGTGAGGATGAAGTGTATAAGCTCAGTGATATCTTTGGGTCTGTATTCTGGGTTGTAATCTTGTTCCTGTAGATATGTAAGGCAGGCATGGATGCCATCCTGGTGTGGGATGTTGGTGTATAGGCTGGTAACGTCCATGGTGGCTAGGAGTGTGTTCCTGGGAAGGTGGTCTATGTTTTTAAGTTTCCGTAGCAAGTCTGTGGTGTCTTGGACAAAACTTGCTCTGTGGGTGACAAGCGGTTTTAGGATGGATTCAACAAAACCTGATATTTCCTCAGTTAGGGTCCCATGGTTGGATATGATAGGTCTGCCAGGGTTCCCTTGTTTGTGGATTTTAGGGAGCATGTAAAAAGTCCCTGGGTTAGGTAGCGGGGGGATCAAGGTCTGTAGTTTTTCTTGTAATCTTGGTGGAAATGATTTGATGGTATTGTTGAGTTTTTTGGTGAAAAGGGGAGTAGGATCTTCTTGTAGTTCTTTGTAGTAGGTGGTGTCAGAGAGCTGTCTGTTGGCTTCCTTTATGTAATCCTCACGGTTTAGGATGACTATGGCTCCTCCTTTATCTGCTGGTTTTATTACTATTTGGTGGTTAGATCTTAGAGATTCTATGGCCTTTTTCTCTGGTAGAGAGAGGTTGTTATGAGTCAGAGGTCAGAGTATGTAGTGTTTCTTTCAATGTCCTTCAGGGATCTGAATATGTCTGAATGGATCTGGCATACTGTATAGCTTGGCAGTACTGGTAGAAATTTAAGTTTGCAAAGGGTCTGTGCTAAAATATACAGTATGCAGTTTTTATGCCAGTGATGATTATAATATGCATAGTCCTTATTTTCACGTTAGTCATCATTGTGCCTGATCATACTCTTGTTCTTGGAGTAATTTGTTCCATTTCTTCTTTTTATGTAGGATGAATGCAGTAGAAAGTTTTTCATAGTCTCTTTGTATCCACTGTATATTGTCAGGGAACATGCATGGATTTCTATCTTTTAAGTTGTTGGTAGTGTATGGCGATATCCTTCCTGAGTTGGTCTCTTTTGGAGTAGAGTAGGTAAAGTAGATGCTTTCTAATTTTCTCTGAAGTTCTTCTGCATAGCTGTGAAGTATATTTGGAGTTGTGTGTAGTAGTCAGGGGACTGTAGATGTTCAGTCCTCGGGGAATGATGTTGTGTTTCTTGCAAAGGCTTAGAAAATATATGTTGCTGTTGAGTTTGGCTTCTTTCTTTTTCATGTTGTACAGTTTCCATTTTAGACGGCTGAATTCGATATCTTCCATGTTGCAGGGGTTTGGGTTGTAGCCGTGTTGGTCTGTTTGCTGCTTTCTAAATGAAGGGAGTATTGCAAGATGCACATTGTATGTCATTCAACTAACTTAAGTGGGTAGGATCAGCTGAGAGTGCTAGTATGTTTTTGGACCTAGCCCAGGAAGATGTTTGAAGGTAGATGACAAGGGCGGGTGGGAATCAAGTTTGCCAACCCAAGACTTTTACTGACAATCTGCAAACATTTTACTGACATGTTTTTATTGACCTAGTATGCAACCATCGATCATGGTGGTTCTGGATCATGGTGTATGCATGACACGTATGCCCAGGCCTGGAGTATGGAGGGGTAGAGGCTGCCCAAACCTTTCACCCCCCCCGCCACCTGTTTTAGATCACTGAGACAGAATCCAAAGGCCAGACATATGTTTTACATAATGTAAATGTCACCCTTGTGCCAGGCCCTGGATGGCAGTAACAAGGACCAGGTTCAAATTTAGGGATTTAACACTAACTTTCTAAATCTGACTCAAGCCCCTACTAAAGCCTGGTAGAAAAAAACATTAGGTGGGTATTCTGTATTCAGACTTCCCCACATACAAGCAACATTCAACTGAAATAAGGTTTATTACAGGGTAAAAACCTTAGAGCAGCTACAGCAGTCATGAAATAAGGAACTGAGACCAGTGAGTTTTTTTGCTAGTGGTCCCTCTTCTGACTGACGCATTTGATTTTTTAAACTGTGAGGAAAATGTTTCAGCAGTAAAGGACTGGCAGCAGTAACAAATAATACAGTTAAACTGAAGGTCAGTTTAGTGCCCAATTCACATGGACTTTTGAAGGAACTCAAATTTGGTGAAAAATCCAGCCTAAAAGTAAATGTGACTAAACCTTGTTTGTCAATACATGTAGATTCTTGAATTCTCTAAAACCTTTTATTTAAGAAATAATATACCACAAGATCATAGTTCACTGATTCTCAACCAGAGTGCTGTGGCTGGGGTATCATGAGATCTTTTTAAAGGTACAGTGGGTTGCCACACAATATTAGCACTGTTAGGTGTGCACATACCTCTACATGATTCACAAGTTAAACTCAGTGATTTCAAATAGGAACTCCTAGTATCAAAGAAATTCTGACATGCTGTGGTCTTTCTGAGTTCTTTGCACCAGAAGAATTGCTATGTTAATTTTTCCATAGTCAAAAGACAAGTGAAAGCTAGCAGTTGGCATTTTCTGAGAGGTGCCTTGAGTCCAAATAAGTTAAGAACCACTGATATCCACAGGGAGTCCAGTGCAGAGCAACAAAAATGATTAGGGGCTTGGGATGCAAGATTTAGGAGTAGTGTAAGATTGATGTTGTAGCCATGATAGTTCAGAGATTAAACGAGAGGCAAGGATTTTTTAGGGTGATATCTTTTATTGGACCAATATAGTTAGTCCTGTATGAACATAGTTGGTCCAGTAAAAGATATCGCCCTAAGAAATCATTGTCTCTCACAAGATTTATGAGGAAAGGCTAAAGAACCAGGGTTATTTAGTCTAGAGAAAAGAAGAGTGAAGAGGGATTTGCTAACAGATCCCTGAAGGGTGATTATAGAGGATGGAAGTAGTCTTTTCTCTGTGGCCATAAGGGACAAGATTAGGAGCAATGAAATCAAGCTGCAGCAGAGGAAATTTAGGTTGGAGTTTAGGAAGAACTGTTGGACTAGGAGGATGGTCAAGCTTTGGAACAAGCTACTTAAAGAAGTTAATTTCCATCCCTGGAAATTTTCAAGAGCAGGGTAGATGGGCACTTGGTTGGGCTAGTTTAATCTGTGATGAACCTGCTTTGAGTGAGGGGCTGAGCTAGATGACCTGAGGAGGTTCCTTCCAGCCCTACTTTCCTATGTTATAGCTAATGTGCAAGTAATAAGGTTGAAAGGTTTCAACCGCTGGGAGTCTATTTCCAGAGTCTGGTCACATGAACCGTAAAGAAGTTCTTCCTTGTATCCCATCTGAAACCTCCTACTAGGAGTTTATGACAGTTGCTCCTGGGTTTCCCCTGGGGTGCTTTGGTGAATAGTTGTTCACCTAGCCCCTGGTGCTCTCCCCTGATATATTTGTAAGCTGGAGAAATCCCCCCCCCCCC
>NW_005842525.1:893254-896932 GCF_000455745.1 Alligator sinensis
TTTGAACCTGGAAAACCCCCCCCCCCCCCCCAAGTCTTCTCTTTTCTAGGCTGAACAATTCCATATCTTTCAGCTTTTCCTCATATGGCTTGCTCTCCAGACCGCCAATCATACAAGTGGCTCTTGTCTGGACTCTCGCAAGCTGCTCCACATCCTTCTTGAAGTGTGGCGCCCAGAACTGGACGCAGTACTCCAGCTGCGGCCTCACCAATGCTGAGTACCAATACCATTTCATGTCAGCAGTCAGCTTCTGCCCCCGCTGTCCCTGTACCGGCCCCGTGCAGCAGCCAGGCAGAGCCCAAGGCTCCCTCTAGGTGTTAGCCCAGGGTCTGGCAGGCAGCATGGGGCCAGGAGGCAGCTGGTAGGGGCCAGGACATTGCTCCCTGCCCCTGGGAGCTGCCAGGGTGGGCTCCACCATTGGAAATCAGATGGGGACAATGTTCCCCTGCCCCAGTAGCAGGGGCTCCCAGCCTCTGCTTTGTGATTGAGATCTGGGAGCGGGAACTAGGAGATTCTTATCTCCCAGCCCTAACTCTGTGGACACAATCGCAGAGTGCGGGCTGGGAGCTCCCTATTGCTGGGGCAGCAGGATGTTGTCCCTGCCTGGGCTCCAGTGGCAGAGCCCGCCCCAGCAGCTGGGAGTAATCTCCTTCCCCCTGCTACCTGTTTGACCGAAAGTAAGCGTCTGGACGAGTAGATGGTGATGCTTACTGTGCAGTAATTTGTTGTAATCTCAAGTAAAGCATCCTGTGTAGATGCGCTCAGTTTTACCTAAATAAATATGTGGTAAATGTGGCAATACTTTATTTCAATGAGAGTTTGGGGTCCTCAGAACTTTTCAGGCTCAGGATCTCTACGTAATGCTCTTTTAACCATTAATTTTGTTTATAAAGATTAAATAAAAACCCAGCCATTTAGTGCAGTGTCTATTGGTAATAGTGTATTAGTATCACAACATTTCATACAGTTGTCCCTATATTTGTCAGCGGCAGCGATCCTTCACAGTCGAGGATGATCACTCCCACGGGTCAAGTAAAGTGTTGTCAATGAGTCCACTGATGGCTAAGAAGGCTGATCCTAGAGCTGCTGACTCGCTGGCAGATGCCACAGGTGGTGGTTAAATGGAGGGTCAAACCACAGATCGTCCTCCTTGGAGACTTCAATGCAAGAGTTGGCGGGGGCTTTAACTTGAGGAGGGGTATCACTGGGCTGGAAGGAGTGGCCAAGGCCAATTCCAATGGCATCTTTTTACTCAGTAAATGTGCAGAGTATGACCTTGTCATTACTAACACTATCTTCAGACAACATAACAGATACAAAACAACATGGCAACACCCCCCGCTCAGAACAGTGGAACCTCCTCAACTAGGTCGTTGCAAGAACACATGATCTAAAAGATATCAATATCACACGTGTCATGAGAGGAGCTGATGACTGCTGGACCCATCATCATTTAGTAAGATCAATCGCGTCCATCAGGGTTGTGTTGAAACATCGAAAGCAACCCAAATCCATCTGAATACAGTACAACATCAAATGCCTTCAAAACCCCTAGACCAGAGCTTTCCAAACTGTGTGCCGCGACACATTAGTGTGTCAGCGGCAGTGTGTAGGTGTCGCGCGAAATGGAGAAAATTTTGCAGAAGGGCACCGCGGAGCTCCCTTACTCGCGTCTGCTTCCCTTGGCCCCTCCCCCGGAACTGAATTACTGTGTCGCGAAATGATGCATGTCTAAAAAGTGTCGCCAACATGAAAAGTTTGGAAAGCTCTGCCCTAGACACTGTGGAGGCCTTCAGACACATCTCAGTAAAAAACTCACCAATTTTAGGATTGAAAATGATAACACTTATGTTGAGGAAGATTGGCAAGCTCTAAAAGAGACTTGCCCCTGTATTAAGCCTTGTACATTTTGTTTGGCTAAAGCATATCTTCTAGAAACGCATCTTGTACTGATTAAACAATAGCAAGAAATGCAGAAGTTGTCACTTCTCCTGGTAGTTTGTTTTAGTGTAGCTAGGCACTAAGATCTGGTACTCAGTTGTTTTTGCATTAGAATCCCTAAATCCTTTCTTTGATTACTGTTTTCCAAGATATTGTTCTCGATTCTCTAGGTGCTGTGTGCTAGATGGTATCACTTTGTACATTTTAACATATTTTGTTTTTGAACGGGCCCAGGTAACCAAGAGATTCACATGGCCTCATAGCACTGCCTGAATGTTTATTTAACATTCCAATTATTCCCTATTTACGCCCAGATCATAAAATATGTCCTTAAGCATTGGGGTCTGATTCTGAAATGGCTTCTAAATGCTTTCTTCTCTTACTGTGGTTGGAACTAATTCTGTTATGTCTCTATAACATGAAAAGTACTTTGTTTATTATTTGGTGCAGGTACAGAAGAAAAAGGGCATGTTTTCATGAAAACACTGTTTTCAGACTCTTGTACTGACAAATGTTGTCAGCAAAAAACATTTCATGTGGGAATGTTTGAACAGTGACTTTCCAGCCTTTGATATTAGGCATCTGAGCTCACCTTACTTTCTACCTCTGTATCCTGCATCTTTTGCCTACACTAAGCAGGCCACCATCCTGGACCCATGGAGCTACAGCATGCAAGCAAAGGTAACAGGACATAAGAACAAATGTCATGGACTAGAAGTAAGGAGAATTAATCTTTTTTGTTATTTTAGACAAATATACACCCACAAATAATAAAGAGCAAAGTTGGAAACAGCAAAAGTAGCTATAATGAGCAGAGATCCAGGTTTTCCGTTTTCCATGAAAAAACAGAGAAAACCACGGATTTCACATTTTTATCTGAGAACACGGATTTTCCCTTTTAGAAGAGAAACCCACAGATTTCCCCCATTTGCAAAGAGCTCTGCAGGCTGGTTGAGTTCCAGCCTACAAGAGCTGTTTGCAAAAGGGGCAGGAAAACCCTCAACCCTGCCCGGAGGGGAAGGGAGAGGGGGAAGGGTGGGGCCTGACACTCGTACTTACTGGAGGCTGCTTCAGGCTCACTCTTCTTGCTGGAGGTAAGTGGGGCTGGGTGGGGGGAAGCTGGCTAGGGGCTGAGGAAGTGAAGAGGTTTGCAGCCAGCCAAGCACTCCGGCTGGGAGGGGGTTTGCAGCCTCCCCGCTCGCGGCCGGAGTGCTCTGCCAGCTGCAAACCCCCTCTCCTGGCTGGAGTGCCTGACCAGGGAGTGCCCAAGCTGACTGGGGGCTGTGGGAGTAGGGAGACTGCAAACCTCCCCGGCTCCCAGCTGTAGTACCCAAGCTGGCTGGGGGCTGAGGGAGTGGGGAGGTTTGCAGCCAGCCAGGTGCTCCAGCTGGGAGTGGGGCGGGGTTTCAGCCTTCCCCACTTCCTCAGCCCCCAGCCAGCCAGGCACTCTGACTGGGAGCAGGGAGACTGCAAACCCCCTGCCCCCTGGCCAGAGTGCCTAGCCAGCTGCAAACCCTGGGTTGCAAACGCTGCGCTCCCCACTCCGCTGCCCTCCCGCGGCCCTCTGGAGTGCAGTGTGTGCAACTGGCGCAGCAGGGCACAGCAGTGCCACGCACAAAAGCTGCCTGCTGCTGCAAGCTCCATGCTGCCCTGGCCATGCTTCCTCTGTGTACATGGGAGCAGTGCAGGGTTGTGCCCCTCGCTGATGCCCCTGCCTGCAGAGGAAGCGTGGCCAGG
>NW_005842525.1:896942-901987 GCF_000455745.1 Alligator sinensis
GGAGGTCAGCAGGCTGGGGAGCATGAGACCACAGTGCACACCTGCTCTACCCCCACACCCCACACAAATCTGGGGGGCGTGGGTCTCCCTTCCCCCCCCAGGAGTGCACACTGCCTGTGGAAGCCAGCCCCACCCAAGCCTGCAGCAGGCAGCAGCAGGGGGAGAGCTGGCTCATGCTCCTGCTGTAGCAACCACTGCCATTCTTTGGTGGCAGGGGGGTGTGGACCTAAGTCCCTGGCCCCATAGCCCTGGCAGCTGGGGGTCGCCTCCAGCAGGGCTGGGAGGCAGGGGCTGTTGGCAAGGGGCAGGGGGTACCAGCAGGGCTTGTGGAGGGGGGGAAGTGAGGGACACTAGCAGGGCTGTGGGGGGCATTTAATTTTAACCACAGATATTGGGATTTTTATCAGAGAATTTGTGACTTTTCTATCACGGAAAACCAGGATCCTTGAGGAGGAGTAAATGTCAGTGAATGGAGCGTGTATTGTGTACAGGTTTCCCTCGCTTTATGCTGTATGTGCGTTCCTGGAAAACAGCACATAACTCGAATTTACATAAAGAGAACCCACTTTACAATGTAACAATTAGGAATATGTTCCAAGACCTCAACTGTACTGACCCCCAGACCCATTTCTACCACTTTTACAAGACAATTTTGGTACTCACTAACAGTAGACAGTACCCACAAGCACAGGGCACTATCATAAGGGATGGGCAACTACAGAAATACGTGTCGCAGACAACGAGTGAGGAGCACAGATCCACTCAGGAGACTATGTTTTAGTGTGCGTCACTCCCACAATACACTGCACAAGGCAGCTGACTGTGGGCTTCCACCACACCGATTGCATAAGAATGAATTTACCTTGCATATAACAAAATTTTGGTATGAAAAGGGTCATTGCATAAGAGCGAATTGGCACATAAAGAATCCATATAAAGTGAGGGAAACCTGTATTGATATTTCTACTCCATAGTGAACATCCTCATTTAGTTTTCCTTGCTTGCAATACTGGATATAGTGTCTTTATGGAAACCCCTCCATGATCTAGTGCAGCATGAACTCTGTCCACAGTCCATCTGAAAGTCTTGGTGGTGGTGGTTGACACCACTGGCACTTCTACAGATGTTTTCTATGGTTTGAAAGTATTTCAAATTTAGGTAATGGCTTTTAAACTCATGTTTCAACAGCAGTGTCAGCCACCTTTGATTTGAAAGAGTAATATTTAGTTTGGGACTTTTTGTAGCTGAAAGAACACTTTAAACTGATGAGTTAGGTTGTTTGCTTAATGGCTGTAGCTGCTTTGTGGTAGCCCTGATTTCACTCTGTTTACTTCATTAATGATAGGTGATTGTATGGATTGCGGATCATCCATAAATTGCCCCTAATAAGAAGCCCACCCAGAAATATTTAGGATCAAAAGGAAATGTGATTTCATTATGCTTCAAAACACCTCTCCCTGCCACTTCTCCCTTCTTCCCCGCCCAGTTTTTCCAGTAGTCTGTCATCTGTCGGCCATCTCTGCACTCCTTTTCCATTGCTCCTTCAGTAGTGTAAAGGATGACTTGTTGCATAAAATGAGCTTAGTTACTGCCAAGGCTACCAGGTCCTTTCCCTTGGTTCAGATTGTCTCGTGTTTTGCTGTATTTGTTCTTTTTAGCATTCCTTCAGATGTCTCAGCCAGTTCCTCTGAACTGCAATAATTCCTTCAACATCATTAAAAGCAATCCAGTTTACATGAATTTCTTTATAAAATCCCTCCTCTTGCCTTTTTTCGGAGGGAGGGGATTTGGATTTGCAGAGAACTATTATACTTTATACTAGCTCTGAATTTCTTGCAAAAGAAGGTTAACTTTCCTCTATAGAGGAAAAATGTCTGTAATCCAAAGAGTAGCCATACATTATGTCAAAATGTGCCTCTGTTCCCTTGTATTAGAGAAGGAAGATCCTTTCCTTATATCTGTCATTTATTTTTAGCATAAAGCAGAATAATACTGGCAGTTTCTCAAATGCAAAGAATATATACAGTTACTAATGATGCATCAAAATTAATTTTTGCATCTCAAGCAAAACCAAGGAAGTTATTCTTCCACTTTACTCAGCACTGGTGCGACCACAGCTGGAGTACTGCGTCCAGTTCTGGGCGCCACACTTCAACAAAGATGTGGTAAAGCTTTAGCGTGTCCAGAGAGGAGCCACCCGTATGACCAGAGATTTGCAAGACAAGCCATACAAGGAAAGGCTGAGGGACTTGGGCCTCTTCAGCCTAAAAAAGAGCAGGCTGAGAGGGGACTTGGTAGCAGCTTACCACTACATCAGGGGAATACATCAAGGGCTTGATAAACAACTGTTCATCAAGGTACCTAGAAATCTTCAAGAGGAGACTGAACGGTCAACTTGCTGGGGTCACATGACCCCAGTTGTCTTTCCTGCCGAGTGCAGGGGAACTGGACCCAATGATCTTGCGAGGTCCCTTCCAGCCCTTACAATCTGTGAATCTAGGAATATTTAATTACTTGACATACTGGTAAAAGCTCAGCAAATCCTCTAGCTTCAGAAACCTTTATCAAACCAGGAGGTACTACCGTTCACGCTTTTTTTTTTTTTTTTTTGGTTGAGATCACTGACCTGTGTCACTATGATTTGGATCTAGAAATAAGCTGTTAATTCTTCCTGCATCAAAGTGTTGACCTAATTGGTTTAACTACAACCTGTAAGCAAATAGCTTAATTCACAGTTCTTCTCAGATCACAGAACAGGGTTTATTTTTGTTTCTAATACATAAGTTTTGCAACTCTTTTGTTAACTAGAAAAATTGCATCATGTTTAAAGAATAAAAGTAGCTATTACAGGTAAGGTATGTTGCCTGTATTTAATCATCTTAAACGATATACAGTCCTTATGAGATTTCTAGGACTGAAGCCTGCTTCTCCATATGGGTCTCTGGACCATCATTTCTAGCTTGCAGTATTTTTCTCCAGATGAATCCTAGAAAGGAAGTGAAATACTGAAAGAATGATGCATTGATATGGAACTAAGAGGTTGCTGGTTTGTATGTTCCAAAATGGGGTTTTATGTACTCTTAATAATACATAAAAACTATTGAATTTCTTTACTGCCTTGGAAAAAACTTGAGTTGAAATATTGACCTCTGTGCAGTTGATGTCAAAACTCCCAAGTCTACTTCTTAAAATAGAAGTCCTTCAGCTTTAGAATGTCTTGCTACCATCAGTGTTTCACAGTGGATAGACAGAAAATTTTCATTGGCCCTGCAAGTGACCTCTAAAAATCAGCATTTAGATCTGTGATCGGCAATGGTTCTAGAAGTGGGGCAGAATGATTCAGCTCAGGTCTAAGGCAGGTCAGCCCCTGGATCACTAGTCTCTTTTCTCCCTACGCCTTAGGGCCCTAGTGCTGCTTCTCCCAGTGGCTTGACTGTGGCAAGGATAAACCCCCCAGCTATGGGACAGGCAAAGCCCGCTGCCACTAGAACACTGTTGAAACCCTCAGCTCCACAGGACAGATACAGGCCATGGCTTGCCAACCCCTGGTTTTGAACATTTGCTTTAGGCACTGAAGTTTAAAACATTTAGCTCAAGATTTGAAGCTACATTGGCTCTTTCTGTAAAAGTTGTTTTACATTCAAGTAGGAGTTTATCTTACAGTACTCTCATAATTTGAAGCTCTGTTAATACCCAAAAAACCTGTTAAGCAGGTAAAGTATTACTTGATTAATGGACTAAAAAGTACATATATATGTGGAAGGTGCAATGATATTTGCCAAATTTATAAAAGGAACATAGAACCTCTGTAAAAATTTGAAATTTGTAACAAAAAGAATATACCTGGTGACTTGATGGTTTTATAGTATGTATAGTTATGCTTACACACACATTATGCCTGCATCTGTTTGATTAATAGCACTTTAGCTCTTTTGTTGCTTGTTCTATTTTGCCATAGCCAGGTTGGGGAGTGGGAAAAATATGTTTCATTGTGATGTTCATACCTGAGCATAATATTGCAGTATATGTTACAAATGCTGCGAGTCCATGATTACTCAACATTTAAAAAATAATTAAGCTACTTCTAAAACCATAGAAGTTCTTATAAAAACTGTTTTCCCCCAGTGAAATGTCCCTGTTGAGTCTATCTTACCTGGCAGTGTCTCATTTAGGGAGATGGAGTTATGTACAAAATTCTGTTGAAACAGAGTGGAAGCAAGTTATATTGCTGGCAGTGTATTTCTGCTAATTAGTCAATCTGTGCATAGTAAATAAGTCTCTCTCTGTCTCTGTCTCCAGAATCCAGCCATTCCCATGCAGAAGCTACAAGATATTCAGAGAGCTATGGAGCTACTCTCTGCCTGCCAGGGCCCAGCAAAGAACATTGATGAAGCGACCAAACGTAAATACCAGTTTTGGGATACACAACCTGTACCCAAACTTAGTAAGTTTATCTGTGCTTGTGTAGCTAAAAGGAATAGGAACTTTAACAGAACTGAATATTCTGTAAATGCTATAAAACAAATAAGTTGCACTGGTTGAACATAATTCCTTATCAAGAAGAGTTAGGCTTTGGAAGTTAATTCAGTTTCTTTTAGCCATCTGAAATTAGGCTAATTATGTGGTTGTTTTAAAATAGCACGTTTATGAAATGGTATTAGTGAAGCTCATTCTACTGTTTCATGTGAAAATAGGAAAGATTGCATAATGAATCTACTTGGTCTGACATTGGGATGAAATCAAGAATTATAGAGCTAAAAGACATGTCATACTTTAGCGAAAAGAATAATTTTGTTTGGTAGCATTGAAAATGGTTAACCTCTTATGTGGAGCAGCTGTCAAAGAGGGACAAACATTCTTGTTATCCAGGTAGAGGTAATGCTGTTACATGCATATTGATTTTTATGAAGCTAATTCTTCTCTCCTACACATAACTATTTTTATTCCTGATTGTCCACCTATTTCTCTACTGCATACAGTACCTAAAATCACACTGATTCTCATGTGTGGCCCATCCACTGAGTTCACTGTACATGGCTCTTTCC
>NW_005842525.1:902018-905580 GCF_000455745.1 Alligator sinensis
AAGCCTCTTGTTGGGTTTTTTCTTTATATTGATCTGCTGTCTGTTAAAATACAGCTGCTGCATATATCCAAAAAAGACCTGTGACGTGGACAGTGGCTGGTTTCTTCCCCCTTTGTTTTCTTCCTGTTAAGCTGTAGCACTAATTCTAGGGATTCTTGTGTGTCAGCAAAGCTTGGAGGCTGCTCTTCTCCATTCTCTTGGTCATTGTAGTTCCCTATATGAGCACTCTGCCAGGGTATTGTCTGTATAGCTACTGCTATTTCAACTAGTACGTGTTCCCTTGCAGACTCCAATGTTATACAAAGAATGACCACAGGCTTGGTTCAGTGGCAAAGGCTTGGCCAGGCTTATTACCGACAGAGCACCTATGCACTAGCATGCTTGTCCAGCAGGTAACAAGGTGTTAGCCCTGGATGCTTGTAGCAATATAGGCGCAGCTCACATTTCCATCCCCTAGGCAAATTTTCCAGTTTCCAGTCCCTCATACACATGGATTAGAAATTTTCTTTACGTCAGGTATTTACTTAGAAAATGGTAACATCTCTACCAAATTATCCTCATCCTCCTGCCTCCTGTCATTATCATGTGTGTTCTGGACTCTAGCAAAGCCTTTATGTGAATTGTTGTATATTCACTGATCAGTGCTTGTATTAATCAGTACTACAGTGAGGACATAGCATTGCTGTCAGCAGTAGTTTTCAGAGACCTAACTGGAGCCACCTTTCCCGGTCCTGTGGGCTTGTCTACCCAGGTAATTTAGTGCAGAATAAACTAGGGGGTGAACTTAAAGTGCAGCAGCAATGCTCGCTAATTTTCCATATGGACACACTTATTTCCTACCAAGGTTGCTTTTCTGTAATACAGGTAATCTAGTTACATAGCTTAATCCACAGTGAGAATGCTATTGTGCTGTAAATTCATTCACCTCCTAGTTTATTTTGCAGTACCTTCATGGTATAGATCGGGGCAGGCAGTTATTTCGGGCGGCGGGCCACTTACTGAGTTTTGGCAAGCCATCGAGGGCTACATGACAGGCATCCAGGGGCAGATAAATATTAATTTTCTAGATTTTTTAGGGACCCCGCGGGCCGGATAGAATGGTCTGGCAGCCCACATCCAGCCCCTGGGCTGCATTTTGCCCACCTCTGGTATAGATGGTCCCTGATGCTGACACCCTTCCTTCACTGCAAAAGAAGTACCTGAGGATGCTGTACTGTCCATTCAGTTCTGTTTAAGAATTAAAACTGTGGTCATCTGTCACTTTCTGGGTGTATCTACACTTGTGCTTTACTGTGGGGTTGACTAATTAGCTCTGCAGTAAAGCGTCATAGTCTACACATGCGCCAGTATTACACTCAGTAGAGTAATAAATTCCATCATAAAATAGCACAGTCACAGTACTGTCTTACGGCGGAGTAATTATGTGTGATCAAACTTGCATGTAGACTGTGACAGGGGCTGGCTGAGGCAAGGGATGCTAAAGTGCAGGGGCTGCCTGCCAGCTAGCCCTGCACTGTAGCACCGTCATGCCCCAGCCTGCCCCTCTGCTGCCCAGGGCTGACCCCCCAGGTCTGCTTCACCCCGGCTCAGACTGCTGTGGCCCTGAGCACACATGTAAATGCTGTGCTTTGCACCTGAGTTTGAGTCAGTTTAAATGCTCATATAGATGCACCCACTGTCATATAATTCGTGTAAACATCATTGACCCATTAGAAATAATGTATTTCCTAATGTTGTTCAGCTCAGGAAGCCTTCTCCAGAGCCTGGCAGATAATGTGCAACTCCTGTCCAACAGAGGAAGAGGGGATCCCATTTTCAGCTTCTGAAGTTGTAAAGAAAGGCAGGATAACTCCGCATTAAGTGTCTAATAGATGGAACTGATTTTTTATTTTTTTTTTAATAGTGATACTTAAAATGAGTTTTGCATTTCCCCTGCAGCCTATCAAATGTCCTGGTCCTACAAACAGACATGTAAGTGAGTACTCCCACTGAGTTCCTATGTATTAGTGTTTGTAGGATCACGGCCATTGCTTATAAATCTCTGCTGAGGTACAACACACTTCTCTAAACAAAGCTACATTTTGTAGCTGGTTAAAAGCTATTTACATGCTAATAATTTGTTATTCATTTCTACTCTGCAAGCAAATAAATGATACCAACTTCAGTAGAAAGTCCTAAGCCTGTGTATATATGTGTTCTGCTGAGGTAGTGATACCCCATTTTTAGAGTTTTAGCCTATGGGAGTAATTTAAACTAATATTTTTATTTTAACATATTTAAGAGGCTTCACAGTCTCATTTCACAATTATCATAAATTATGTTACATGAAATTACTTTAAAAACAAATGTGGGGTTTTTTTTCAATGGCAATTTAATTCTTTTAATTTTCTCCCTTTTTATAAAGATGAAGTTATAACTTCTCATGGTGCAATTGAGCCAGATAAGGACAATGTCCGTCTTGAGCCATACTCTTTGCCACAGGGTTTTATGTGGGATACTTTGGACCTGAGCAATGCAGAAGTGGTAAGTAAAACATTCTGTAGGTATGTACAGAATCACTGATGCCATGTTCTAGTTGACATATATGGGAATAAATCTTTTCCTGTTTTTGATGTGTATTTTTTCAGCTAAAGGAACTGTACACATTGTTAAATGAAAATTATGTAGAAGATGATGATAACATGTTTAGGTTTGATTATTCGCCTGAGTTTCTCTTGTGGTAAGTAATACGTTCTAGCTACTGCTTCTAATGGATTGCATAGTGTTTCATACCTTCTTAGGCATTAATTTCTAATTATTTTTGTGTCTAATTCTAGGGCACTACGTCCTCCAGGCTGGTTACCACAGTGGCACTGTGGGGTTAGGGTGTCTTCAAACAAAAAATTAGTAGGATTCATAAGTGCTATCCCTGCCAACATCCGGATTTATGACAGGTAAATTGCCATACCTCCTTTGCATTTGTACAAATATGAATAACTATAAACAAATAATACACTTTAAATGATCTGTCACTGCTAGTGGGAATTCTCTGACTGAAACAAATGATTGCATCTGTCAATAAAGCAGCAGAAGAAACCTTTACACAGGTCTGAAATATTTTAGAAGAAAGCTTCCTGAACTCTTACAGTGATAATCAACTGTAAGCATATATCCACCTCAGAAGCTTTCTGCTGTTGGAAAGCATAGACAGGCTTGGGCATTCTCTAACCCTTTGGAAAGTATGAAGAGGATAGTCAGTCAGTTACAGTTCCTTAGCAAGGGTTACCTTGTTCACTTGCCCTCAAACACACTGTACTAATGTACATACATAAGCCTTTGCCCAACCCCCAGAGATAGTGTAGCTTTGCTCACTCAGCGTCAAGTCGCTAGCCGAATCCTAACACCATTCAGACATGGCAACAGTAGTTTGGGTCAGAAGCAGAGCATGAAGAGGAGCATGGCCTGTTTGAAGGTGCTTCTGCCAGCCTGGTAAGTTTGCATTCTAGACATAGACTGTTTGTTGAGTCAGAGCACTAGAATCATAAACTAAGTAGTATGAGCTGTGGTATTTTTTCTCTTTCCC
>NW_005842525.1:905611-926709 GCF_000455745.1 Alligator sinensis
CAAATGGTTTTCTGGGCCTTTAAATCCAGCATCATGGGCAAACTCTCCAAACTCATTCAAACTGTCTAGGCATCCCAATGACACATCTGGGTAGTTCTGATAAGTCAGCAGTCTGTTCAAGCAGAGGGCTGAAACAATCCATCTCAAGTCTGAGGCAGGCCAGCGCTTCTGAACCAGCTGCTGCCACGGCCGTCTCTCCCTGTTGCCCAGCCACAGGCAAAGCCCCCTGCTGCCAGAACATTGCCAAAGCCCTCCAGCTCTGCAGGTCCGATCCAGTGGGTCTGCAGGCTAGATTCAGTCTCTGGGCCATAGGCTGCCAGCCCCCATTTTAATTAAGTCTTCCTGTTCCAAATTTTAAAATTACATTATTTACATTTTAGAAGCTGCATTATAAAAACTAAAATTTTATCTAGGCCAGAAAATAAAACTATTTTAAGTAGATGCTGTTTTATGAAGTTGTACAACCATTCTTTTATGTAAAATTTCTCTTAGTATGAAGAAAATGGTGGAAATCAATTTTCTTTGTGTCCATAAGAAATTGAGATCTAAACGAGTAGCACCTGTCCTGATTCGGGAAATAACCAGAAGAGTAAATCTGGAAGGGATTTTTCAGGCAGTTTACACTGCAGGAGTGGTACTCCCCAAGCCAGTTGCCACTTGCAGGTAACTTAGTGATGTTTATAGCAATATTGCTTCCAAGAATGATCATTTTAAAGAACATTCGATGTTGCTGTTCATGAACAAGCTCATCAGTGCTCATCTTATTGCTGTAAATTTCTAGTAAAATAAATATTACGTACTTGATTCTAATCCAGAGGATATGGAAAGCTTCTTCACAAAAACTTGGACAAAACCCCTTCTGTGATTAGAATCTTAGTTTATGTTTCTTCATTTGGCCTTAAGTGGAAAGCAGATTAATTTAAACTTCTGTTGACTCTATGATCAAAACTATGCTAGTAGTAACAGTGTTTTTTAATTCAATACTTGCATTGTTGATGTGACTTATTTCATGCTGAGGCATCTTTTTGTGGCCGAATTTCTTGTCAAAGATGGAAAACAGTTTCTGGGAATAGTATGTTACTATTGTTTAATCACTTACGTCTCCCAAAGAAGGGAAGATTTCTGTTATGTCTAACAAAGGTAGAACAAATATTATGAAGGAAAGTTGTGGGACATTCAGTACTTTCTTTGCCTGGAGTAGATTTTGTTTCTGCTATCACAAGTTCAAATCCAGAAAAATTGGTCCAGCCCTTAATTTCTTCATAGATAACTGAATCGTAGAATCACAGAGAAGTAGGGCTGAAAGGGATCTCTAGAGGTCATCTAGTTCATTAATTCTCAATCTTTTTGGACTTGAGGCCCCCCTCACTCCCGAACCACAGCCCTCCCCCGCCAGCTCTGCAGTTGTCCCTCGCTCCTGACCCACAGCCCCTTGGCTCTGCTGGTGCCCCTCACTCCCAGCCTACAGCCGCCCAACCCTCCAGCTCTGCTAGTGCCCCTCACTTCCAACCTGCTGCCCCTCCAACCCCCAGTGTGCGGGGCAGGGGGAGTGTGGGGCAGAGCGGGGTCGTGGCCTGGCTGCCACCACTCTCCTCGGGCCGCTCGTGCTGCTCCCTCCCTCCCACCCCATCCCACCCCCCTCTTAATTACTGCTCAAGGTTTGTGTAGATCGCAGTACAGGATCATTCCATAGAAGCAGAATGCTGAGGAAGGGATTGGCTTATGGGACAGGGTAATGTATATCATATATTAAAACTAGCAGTGATATTAAATCTCATTTCAATTCTATTTCCAGGTACTGGCATCGATCACTGAACCCCAGAAAATTGGTAGAGGTGAAATTTTCACATTTGAGTAGGAATATGACTTTACAAAGAACAATGAAGCTCTACAGACTTCCCGATGTAAGCAATGTGTATGCCTAGAGAACCCTCACAGTTATTGTGAGGCCCCAAATAACCTTCCGTCTGTCTCTGACAAGGCAAGCTTTTCGTTTTGGAAAGCCAGCATTTACAGGATGTGCAAACTTATTTCCAGTTGGGGAAAGGGTTATAAAAGCTGTAGAGTTAACAGATGAGACAAATTCTGAAAGCATAGATGAATTTTATTTAGAAATACCACTTGCTTAAAATAATAATAAACAAAAGCCCAGAATATCAGTTTTAGGTTAAATGGAATGGATCTGATGATGCACACTTCTTTATATACAGTTAATATGACATGATAAGTGGGTTCACAGATTATTGTTAGCCACAAATACTAAAACATTGCATTCTAAAATTTTTATCAGACTGTGCTGGAAGGCATTTTCCCTAGTTTTGCCAGAAAGTTTTCTTTGTGCAATGCTCAATGTTGTATCTCAGAATATTGGATACTGCTTTTTTTTTCTCTTCTATGCTTAAAAGTTTTGTTGGCATAATTAAATCAGCTAGAAGAGTGGGGAAAAAAATCACACCCTTCATTGTTAATTTGCCAACAGAAGATTAGTGTGGCCACATGCTGTGGTTTAAAAAATACTCTTTTGCTGTTATTGCTTATTCCATTTGAGAAATTAGTTCGAGCTATCCCAGCTAGAGGGAACTCTTAGGCTGTTCCTAAGCTATGCAGCCAGGAGGGGGAGATGCTAACCATGGTCTGTCTGTGTAGCTTAATCCTCAGACACTTTTTAAAAAGAGAGAACTTTTGAATAAATTTGTTTGTTTTTCCCACTATGTATTTTGCAATGACTTATCTCATTTTGGATAACTATGTACACCATCTTTTTTTAAATATTGTGTCACCGACTCCTTGATACTCTTGATATTATAAAAGTCATGCAGTGCACACTGTTACTTGATTTCATCACATGTCAATAAGATAGATTTCCAATGCCATGCGCATGCTTGCACATACAGAGATTCTCACTTGGATTCAGTGCAATAGATTTCATAGTCTAATAGTAAATAGTAAAATTAATTAGTTTTTAGGATCAAAAAAACTATAAGTAAATTTAAATATTTCTCAAACTCCTGCAAGACTGTTTCAGGCTGGACATAAGGAAGAATTTCTTTACTGTCTGAGCCTCCAAGGTCTGGAATAGCCTGCCACCAGAGGTGGTTCAAGCACCTACATTGAATGCCTTCAAGAGAAATTTGGATGCTTATCTTGCTGGGATCCAATGACTCCAGCTGACTTCCTGTCTCTTGGACAGGGGGCTGGACTCGATGATCTTGCAAAGTCCCTTCCAGCTCTAATGTCTATGAAATCTATGAAATCATAAATTAGATATGTAGTAGACAATTTCAAATGTAACTTTTAGAGCTTGCACTTCTGTTTCCCATGTAAAAACAGTACAGGAAAAGAACAATTCATCATTACATTGCCCTGTACTATTTATAGTACAAGGTGTGTTGCTACCAGGGGTTTACAAGAAACCACATCACTCTCTTCCTTTAATCAACCTTTGCTAATTCATGAGATCCAGACCACAACAGAAGAGTAAAGCATAGCAGGGAAAAGAATACACCACGGCATCTCTAGAAATACAGCTAAGGAACTTAAGTGCCTTTGTACCTAAGTTGCTTAAAAAAATTAGTTAAAAATTAGGACTCATTAAAAATGAGTCAGTAGTGTGCCCTTGTTGCCAAGAAAGCTAACAGCATACTGGGCTGCATTAGTGGGAGCATTGCCAGCAGATCAAGGGAAGTAATTATTTCATTCCTTCTGCACTGGTGAGGCCACATCTGGAGCACTGTGCCCAGTTCTGGGCCCCGCACTGTAGAAAGGATGTAGACAAGTTGGAGAGAGTCCAGCGGAAAGCAGTGAAAATGGTGATGGGGCTGGGGCACATGACTTCTGAGGAGAGGCTGAGGGAACTGGGTTTATTTAGTCTGCAGAAGAGAAGACTGAGAGGGGATTTGATATTAGCCTTTCGTTAGCTAAAGGATGATTCCAAAGAGGATAGAGCTAGACTGTTCTTAGTGGTGGCATATGACAGAACAAGGAGCAATAGTCTCAAGTTCCAGCAAGCAAGGTTTAAGTTGGATATTAAGAAAAACGTTCCCATGAGTAGGGTGGAGAAACATTGGAACAGGTTACCTAGAGAGGGTGGTGGAATCTCCATCCTAGGAGGTTTTTAAGGCCTGGATTGACAGAGCCCTGGCTAGAATGATCTAGTTGAGGATGGTCCTGGTTTGAGCAGGGGGTTGGACTAGATGACCTCCTAAGGCCCCTTCCAACCCTAATTTTCTGTGATTCTGAGTTATATGTATTTGAAAATTTTATCTTTGTTCTCATGATGTTGTCACAGCCAACTTATGCACATAACTTGGCTCACTGCAAACTAGCCTAAAACACGCTTCTTAGTGTATCTTAGAATAGACTCCCTCCAGAAGTGGTGCAAGCACCTACTCTGGACTCCTTTAAAAAGCGTTTGGATGCTTATCTTGCTGGGATCCTTTGACCCCGACTGACTTCCTGCCCTTGGGGCAGGGGGCTGGACTCAATGCTCTCCCGAGGTCCCTTCCAGCCCTAATGTCTGTGAAATTTATCAAATTTTTTTCTCGGTTACCGCTCTGTAATTGTTTAGCTGCCTGAAGCTTCTTGCACTCTTGCTGCTTGCTAATGGCTCAGGCATGTCACCCACCACTTGGGGGGCTTCATCATCCCAGCAGAGAACGGTGGCACTACAATTCCTTGTGTTATCTTCTCTGAAGATCTTTTTGAAATGATATAAGAGAATGGTGTGACTGTTCACAAAATATTGCTGTAGAGAAACCTGCCTGAATATTTTTAAGTTTCTTATTCTGGGAAAACTTGTATAAAAAAGGAAGTGGTGCTTCCCCTGTTTGATCCTACCCAAATACCAAAATCCTGGACTGGATCCTCTGGTTCAGCTGAGATTTTACTTGGTGCAGCTTGATTTGGGAAAAGGAGATGCTAAATCAGTCATATTTGTGTACATTCAGTTTTTGAAGCTGGCTCTTCCTTGGGTGTCCAGCTAGGTACTCCACTACCATTCCCAGAAAGTTCTCTACATGGGACTGGAGGATGAGAAGCGTGGGCAGATGCACAAGTCCAAGATAACCTAGTGATCCCCTTTTACACAGGGTGTACTTAGGGAGCCTACCAAGCCAGTTTCTGGCTGCTTGACTGGAGTTACGGTTTAACTTTGCCGCATTGCCATGCAAGGGAGTAATGTTACAAGTTCAGTATATGACTTTGAATCATGAAGCAGGAGAAGCAGATAGGAGCTGAAAGAGAACAAACTTTGTTTAATGAAGAAATATTCTGAATAATTTATAAAAAATGTGTTGGGAAGAAAGATTCAGTTGCTTTCTTCATAGTTAAACTTTAACTATAAAGAACTGGGTGGGGGGGAAATCTCCCGTACTATTTAAAGTCCTTCTCTAAATTATCTTGCTTGCTTGTGTGTAATTCCAAGGCAGCCACAAGTCACGAGTGTTTTTTGGGGAAAAAGAACAGCAATCATGTCTACATAGAATGTTGAAAGGTAGTTTGCAATTGTTGGGGATAGTCAGGACTTCTCTGTTAAAAGTTTGGTAATTTATAAATGTATATGTACACAGAAGAGATCTGATTTTGACCTGGAATTCAAAGTCTTTTTGTCTTTAGATTTGTTTTTTGTTATTCATGATTTTTTCTGGACTCTAAATAATTTAGAAATAAAGAAATCAAGACGGATCTTAAAAAGGAAATGCAAAAGATTAGGCTTTTGGCAATGCATCTGCTTTCCTAGAAAAATGAAGTAGCCTCAATAATGAAGTATAAAAATTGAAATGCTTCAGCCTTGTCTTGGTAATTACAGGAGAGGGAATACTGTTTGAGGCAGTTTGTAAAAATAGCATAATGAATTGGAAGGCTAGGCTAAAGTAGGCTATCGGTGAATGTAAGTCAGTTCGTGACCTAATTAGCCCCTTGCTGTGTATACATTTTTCCTTTCAATAACTTAATATTTTTTCCTTTTTTTTATAAGGCCACAAAGACTTCAGGTTTGAGACCAATGGAAAAAAAAGATACTAAAACAGTGCAAGAATTAATCAACAATTACTTGAAGCAGTTTAATCTTGCTCCTGTAATGGATGAAGAAGAGGTAGCTCACTGGTTCCTGCCTCGGGATCATATTATTGACACCTTTGTAGTAGAGGTAAAACATTAGTTAATTATGTAAATATGGTATATGTAAACTTCACTTCTGCTTCCCTACTGATATTACTTACACAAGTAATTCTACTTAAAGCCACACTGACACCAATCTTCTAATGTTTCACAGACAGCAGTGAAGAATGTTATTCAGGGCTGTAGATGTTCTTTCACTAAGGAACCAAATATGATACTTCAGAACTACGAGGAGTCCACCATGTACAAACATTTACAGATCCTCACCCTCCTTTTCCTTATCTTCTTGAAGCAATCAGGAAATAAAATGAGAATAACAAAAGCAAATGTGCATTAATGTGTACTTTACATATCAGTCCCATGGCTACACATCATAATTCACGTTAGTCTTGAAATAGCAATCCAAAATGAAACTAACTCACACATTGGAAAAATTCCTATATTTGACATTTTCTCTTTACATCAGAGGTCATCAACAAGACATCTGACATCAGAATTGAAGTGCCCTTTAGCGTTAGCAACTGGAGACACTTGTTCATTATGAGTCTCTAAATATTTCCACAAAGAACTATAACCAAAAAGCAAAACTTTTCTATTTTTTAAGAATCGGGGGGAAGGGGAACTTGACCGTGTTGAAAATTTTCAGCTAAATATGTTGCTTGTTATATAACCATTTTTCATAGGAAAAATGTTAGAATGAAAAAATTTCAACCAGGTTTGCTTATGAAAGGCCTTTGATGGTGCCGTGACATGGTGAGTTCCTGATGGTTAATATTTGTCAGCCCTAAAAACATCTGTGGTGTAGGATCAGGTGTCTAAAGTGGTAATAAATTAACTTAAGACTGACTCCTCATTAGATCATCTTTTTTCTTTCCCAGAATCCAAATGGCATTTTAACAGATTTCCTGAGTTTCTACACATTACCTTCAACAGTTATGCACCATCCTGTTCATAAAAGCCTCAAAGCTGCCTATTCCTTCTATAATATTCATACAGAGACCCCTCTCCTGGACCTGATGAATGATGCACTCATTATAGCTAAATTGGTAGGTAGCTTATTTTTCCTGTCTACTTCTCTCAGAAAGTAGTGTTATTAAGAAAAAAAGAAAAATTTAATACTGTTCCATCCCCCTTTATGCTAAGAAATAAAAAGGGTGGAGGTTGCATGCATTTGTGGACCTTTAAAAATACCTGTATTGGCATTTACCCCCACTTTGAACTACACTGGGGAATGAAAGAGAATTTCCTGTGAACATACAACTGTGGAAAGCACTGGCCTTTTTATTACAAGACATGGGTGTAGCATAGTTCGGTCAGCACCAGAGCCCAAACAAGGGGTTTACTAAAGTTATTTGTTAAAGTCAGCAATATGCATACTAAAAACAGGAACAATACAGATAAGATTAGCATGGCCCACTGATTCTCAGCTAGGATATCTTAAGATCTTCAAGGGTGCTATGGGGCGCCTCACAAAATATTAGCAGTTAGGTGTGTAAACATGATTCATTAGATAACCCAGAGATTCAAATAGGAATCCATGGTGTTAAAGACTATAGCAAGTCATTTGGGGTGCCTGTACACACGCTCCGATGTGTTCTGATTAGAATGTGTCAGAGCAGACTTAATTAATCGAATTTGCTGAAGCATTCTAATGAGAATATTCCATTATGCTGCAGCGTCCTGTGTTTCAAAATGGCACTTCAACTAAAGCTTGTCGAACGAGCTGTAGTTAAAGTCCCCCCACAGCCATTTTGAAATGTGGGATGCTGATGCATGAGACGCTGTGGTATTTTAATTAGAGCAGCTCCCGAAAGCTCTAACTAAAACACCTCCCTCACTCCGGAGCACCTATATAGGCACCCAATGTTTTTTGAGTTCCTTGCAACAGAAGAATTGCTTATTTATTGTTTTTATAGTCAGTCCTGGTGGCAGAGCTGTACTGTTGCACCTCCAAATGGTGTGTAGTGGAATGACTTTCAGGGAAGGTTAACTGTGAAAAAAGCAGGGGTAACTCTGACAAATAAGCAGTGACAGACAGGATGTGGTGGGGACAGCAGATGGCAAGAACCGTGTAAAAGGTCATGTGCAGCAGCTTCTCCATAATAAAAGAAATTGGGCACAAGCTATATTTGTATCTTCTTGACTTGTCCAAATGCAACAATTAGAATGTAACAGATGCTGCTGTTTTAAAAGGCTGCCCTCTTGAAACCACTCCAAATGTATGTGTCCACCCCCTTTGGGTATGTCTCACCACCTGCCTGGCGCTCCTGGAGAGGGTCACTTTCAAGAATGCCCCACCCACTCATACAAGCCAAATACAGAGCTGAATCAGTTTCCCATGTGCTTGACAGCAGCAGGTTGAGAGGACAGAGGATGCCCCAGAGTCACTTTGCTGCCTCGTTGTCAAGTTTGACATTTGCAGGTAGGACTTAGTGGGCAGGCTGTGCAGGAGAGCAACACTCCTAGGGCTAGGAATAGTGGTGTAGACTTACCTAAGCTATCTTTAGGAAGAGGATATGCTGTTTTTTTTCTGTTGGAAGAATGCTCAGTATCACTGAAACAGCAGCTCATGGATGGACTTGAATGAGTTAGCAAGATTTTTGTAAACTAATTTGATTTTTTTATCAAATGGAAGCTTATTTTGTGCTGGGATTTAGTTGCAACTATAGCTAATAATTAACTTGCACGTTAATGCTATGCAAGTTGAAATACACCACAGATACACTGCAGATGCGCATCTGTGGAAAGCGGCGAAGAGCTTAAATCAGAATGTCATGTTATAATTGTAAACACATTTTCACACCCAGACCTAAATTAATGGAACACAGTTTGACAGAGTGGAAGGGAAGATGTTATAAAGAAGTGCTTAGAAGAAAATGAGTGTATTCTCAAAGGTTTAGTGCCAAGGCTTTATCTCTCTAGTTCTCTGCCTGCATCGCCACTTGCTTTGCAGAATGTTTGTATAAGGCTGCAAACAGATGTTTCCCTTGTGCCACCATAAAAATGTTCATGGTGGTACCAAAGCCCAAACGAGCAGACATCTCTGCTGCTTGTTCCACTCAAGATGCCCCAAAAATGGTAGTGCAACGATTCCTAGTAATAGTTTGTGTTTCCTGTCACAGTGGATGCTTGTGTGCTTATGGCATGAGAACAAAAGCAGTCTAGGGCTGATGGTCCTTTCCAGCTGCCCTGGGCAGGTGTTCCCAATGCTCAGGGCCTTATAACACCAGCTCCAAATGTCTGGCCCTGACCCAGGGAAACCCCATGAATTGCCTGGTCCATGCTTGTAGATGCATGCCCCAGGAATTCTCTGCAGATCCTGGGACGTGTTTCATGCGGTTCTGGAGGCGGGGAATGCATGGGATTCCCCAGGGAGCCCTGGGCCAGGTACCTGGGGCTGTTGTCCCACAGAATGATGCTCCAGGACCAGCATGGGCCCATTCTTGCAGGTTAGGAGCCCTGGATGACATCTGTCTCTGCCAATCAGTGGGATCACATTCTGAGTTGGAAGCACCCTGGTATAGCTGATCCCACTACAAAAACCGACATCTGTTTGTAGCCACTGTGGTAGATTTAGGTAGTATCGATACAGATCAATTAAAAAAATAGAATGAACAGCTCAAATGTATCTGATACTAATGATCTCCATGAACTATGAAGCAAATAATACACAGTATTTTTCCTTTTCCTCCTTGCATGTTTTGAGACTATAAATAACAATCTGAGGTTGACTAAGGTAAACAGTGAAATGGACATTTTAACAAGAACTTGATACATAATATTAGACTCTTTGAAACGGTTGTAATTAGTGCCTTGGTCAAGTTCCTGACAGCTATAAACACACACAAAACTTCATTTAAACATTCACTTTTTTTTTCTGACACGTATTTATTTGCAATAATAAATATACGTGTGAATGTGTTCCTGGGTAAGCAGGCAAAGTTCTTTGGGCATATGTGATATCTTTTATTAGACCAACTAGAGTTGTAAAAAAGTTATTTGCAAGCTTTGGGGCACAAACACCCTTCTTCAGGCATTGGGAGACGGGTAAGCTGTGATTGTTCAGAAAATGTTCAGTACGTTATTAAAATGGAACGTAACTAGCAATGATACAAGCACAACCTTGATTTTTCCTGAGGCTTGATACCTTGATTTTTCTTGAGATTTAGACTCAGGTCTTCAGTAACAGGTGCAGGTACTTTGTTCATATATGTTATTCATAAATGTCAATATGCTTTACGATGCCACAGAGAAGGAAACTGAGGCACAAGGAGGTGACTTGCTGAAGGCCTGTGACAAAGCTTGGGAATACACCTAGACTAGTGCTCTAATCACAAAACCACACTGCCTTCCTCAGACATGTGAATTATTGTGTGAATGTTAACTTAGTCAAAACAGTAGGCATTACATGTCTAGGTGCTTTTGGGAATCCTGCTAGGTGCCTATTTATACCTTGCTTGTTAAAATACCTCTGAGATCTGGCCCTGGGTTTACATAAAGGGAAAGAAGCAGGGAGCAGTATATTCGAATCATAATTTACTTACAAACAAATTGCACTGCAGTATATAAAAGAAGAAAACAGAAAACTGCTTTTTAGCAAAAGTAATTAGTAGGTCAGCAAAGGCAACTCAGTAAACTTCACAATATACCAGGCTTATGCAGTTGTAAGTTGTGTTAGTTTAACTGAAGTTTTAATGCGGGCAATTCTAAATGCATATAGTTTAGGAGCTTCAAACTTGGGTATGTAAAATTATGTACTTAATCAATATTTAGGCATCTTAAATAAATGCTAGACTCTTTCAGAGGTGCTGACCATTTGAGGCTCTTAATGATCTCTGTAGCTAAAGTCAATAAAAATATATTAGACCTTCCATTACACTAAGAAAGGTGTGTATGAGCAAGATAAAAAAAATGCAAGTTGCTACATGTGTGTGTCTAAAATTGAAAAGAAAATTGTATATTTTTCACAGTAAAGATGCAAAATGTACCCTGCCCCCTAGCCCATAGTCTAAGATTACATGTGTAGACTTTAACATTGACATTTTATGATTTTTTTGAGTGCTTAATTGTGCAGTGTCAGGGTCAGTGTTGCAAATGTCATGAGGCTACTGAAGTTCTGTAAACATCTGGATACCAAAAAGACTTCTGTAATGGTAATGGATTTTGGGTACGTGAAGAGGAAGGGAGTTGGAAGAGGACAAGTGAATGGGGGAGAGAAGCAAATGTAACAGACAGAAAAGCTGTCCAAAACATTTACATTATTATGACGCCATTAAAAGCTACATTAGGATTATTTTGAGGTTTTACCCTGAGTACCTTGCATCACAGAGAGAATCTTCCAATAATGTTCTTCTCTATACAGGCATTCTTTTGGTTGGTATCTTGGTCTTGTATGCGCATCAGAACACAGGATCAAATCCTGTATCTCCTCAGTGAAAATTATTAGAATCCTGGATATATTCATTTATTATGTGTACATAAAATGTTATCATTTAGAAATTTAAAATAAAATTTAAAAAATGCTTTGATATTACCAGAAAGGATTTGACGTGTTCAATGCACTAGACTTGATGGAAAACAAAACATTCCTGGAAAAACTCAAGTTTGGGATTGGAGATGGTAACTTGCAGTATTATCTGTACAACTGGAGATGTCCTGGGATGGAATCTGAAAAGGTAAGACTGAAAAGGGCCTTCTGTTTGCAGTTAAGATGATACTGAATTCACCTACAAATGTCAAAGTGAAGATGATGTGTAAATAAAATGCGTGAATTGAATAGGTGTAAACTCCATAATTAAATGCAAACAACTCAGTCTTTTGTTGCTATACTTGCACTAAGTACTGCATTTTTCTCTTCCTTCTAGGTTGGTCTTGTATTACAATGAGGACACTTGTGTTTATAGAACTCTGAAGTCGTCATTTGAGTTGATTTAATCTCCATAGCAGTTCTTGGAATGGTGTTGTTCAAGAGGAGTAAAAGCACAACATCAGTAAAATTGAAATAGTCCATTAAATCTGAAATAAAGAAGACCATATGTGACCAGTTTTACACATTTTCAGATAGAATGGAAAGTTCATGAAACTCTTATTGTCCATGAAAAGAATAAAAGCACATTCATTTAATTTTCAAAGCTTAGCTTGCACCTTGATAAAAAGAAGGTATTTTTTCCACTCTGTAGAAAAGACTGTTTTGTACAAACTGAGCTACAGTGGTGGATTAGGGTACAAAAATCTTTGCTATTATGTGGATGAACTGCTGCATTTCTATTTATTAAGTGGTGGTGTATGTTTGTCAGTGTTACAGAATGAAGGATCCAAACTTGAGTATCTTTGCTTATTCACTTTACATGGATTTCATCGTTTGGGGGGAAAATTATGGAGTATGACATTTGTAGCTATTATGAAAGTCCTGGATGTTTTTGTAACTGGAGCAGTATGAAAATGTACTGGTTTGACCTGGTGCATTTGTTTCTCCATAAGCAACGCTGCCAAAACAATAAAAATACAGATTTGTACTTTGATCTTCAATAGATCAGTGGATTGATTTAAGAGTATTGCACTGTTTAGTGCAGACATTTTCTATGTTGCTGGAATGATTATACATTACTGTACTTAATTTACAGTTGTGGCACAAGACCTTAGTTTTTCCTCAGTAAATCAACATCAGCTTCTGTGTAAAACTAAGATTTTTTTTAGTAGTGCTATCCGAATATTTATAGTTTGAATGTTTTCAATGCATCTGCAGAATTGCACATATTCCTTTTGTCGACTTTGATTTCTTATGAAGTCTGTAATTCTAATGCAAAGTATCTTGTGTAAATAAGTATTCATAAATTGTTTCTGGTAGTGTTTTTATCCTGAGTCTGGAACAAAGAGTTTCATTGTATATAGGGCCAGTAATCAAAAGAAAGATGCTCCTCCTGTCTTTGAAAGCTTACGTACTGGCCTGTCCTGAAATGTGATTTCTCCTGTCCCCGTCCCTGTACTCCCCATGAATGCTCAGCAACCAATAAGGCTTCTGAAGCACTTTATAATATACATTCCAGTATAGTGACATAGTTCATTGTGATGGCAATTCTTATAGTTCATGTATGCTGCGGTCACATGTGGATCAAGAAAATCTGAAGTTGTGAAAATTCTAGCTGAAAGTGCCAAACTGTGATAGTGAAGCCTACATGCTGTGCAAGTATTTGGATGTCACTAGAATATCTTATGTAATGTGTGTAGATAAATCTTCCTTTTTAATACCCCCATAATCCTAAATGTCAGAGCAAGCTTTGCTCGAAGCTTAGGGAATTTATGCTTGATATTGTCTTCACTTGAACTGATTAAGTAGACTGTGCCTCGTTAGCACTGAATGGCATATCTTGTATAGCAGTTTATCTCCCACCTGTCTTTGTTTTATAATGGCAGGGTGGGGACTCTAATTCCTATGTACAGTAGGTTTGTAGGCCAGATCCGCAAAGGAACTTAAGTGCCTAACTGCCAACCCAGGTGCCTAAGTCTAAAATTGAAATCCTCAGAAGCCCTGCTGCTCATATTGGAGGTGCCTAAGTTTCCATCATTCAAGTTCCCAGGCACATGCTTCTGGCATACCCGTAACCGTTTAACCCTTGGCACTGTCAAGTAGTTGGGTACCTGGCCTGCTCCTAAGCCCTACTTGGGGTCCACATATTAGGTAGTCTGCTCCCACAGCCTATATCCAAGGCCTGATCCTGTAGGTATTCTCGGAACACAGCTACAATGAGACGCATGCAAACTGGACAGGGGTGCTGCTCCACTGGATCACAGTACCCTGGTGGTTACAGCAGGATCTGGGTGACCCAGTTTTCCATCCTCTCCTCTCCCCTCTGTGATGAGATGATCTGCCATCTCCTTATTTCCAGGTTAAAGGTCAGATTCCACAGCTGTATGGTATTCTGAGGTGAGCATCTCTCAATCTTTCTGACTGAAGCGGTTTACTTGATAAAATCATTCACTAGTCTGAGAGGTGGGAGCACAATTTGTCCCTAGTGATTAGGGGACTGAGCTGAGAGAGACCTACATTTCAGCTCTTGCTCTGACAGGTACTTACTACAAAATACTTAAATATTTTTGGAGCAGGGGCTTACTACCGGCTCCACCTGGCAGCTGTGTGTTCTAAGCAGCATGCTGTAGTCATTCTCATCTTCTCTAGCAGATTTAATTATTAAAAGAACAAAGAAAACCTTCGGTCAGAAAGGTGTACAGGAGCCAACTTCTGGAAGTTAGATCGTTTTCCTGAGAAGTAGTTCTCAAGTCCCTTTAGACAGAAGAAAGAATTGCATTTGGAGTGCCTATATCTCGAATGCTCTAATTCTTAATTCTTAGTTTAAGGTGCTGGGGGGTAGGAAGCGTCCCCTTTGTGTTTGGTTTGTAAAGGCTAATTTAGATACTATGGCCTGACTCCCCAGAGGTGCGGGCTGACTGTTGCATTGTCAGCAAGTTCCACCAGCTTGAGGACTTCAGCACCTACATCTAGGCCTTCTTATATTCTAGATTCATAGCAATGCATGCTCTCCCAAGGCTGGAATCTGTAAGGACTTAGGTGCTCAAAGTGGCAGTTAGGTACCTCAGTTCAAAACCGAGCCTCAGCATCCCCCACTCAGTCATTGCCTAACTTGGGAGCTGGCGGAAAGCCCTCGCTGCCCAGGCTTATGATACAGAATTGCCTGAAGTTCTGTTTCTAGGCACAACTAGAAACTCCTAAGCCTTGACTGCTAAGCAACACAGCAACCACTCATGCTTTAACTTTTGGGAGTCACAGAGGAGATGATCCTCTTTATTCTTGTATATGGAACTCAAAACTCTTTTCATGAGGTTACTGGTAAAAGGGACAGCATCATTTGCCCTGTTATTTTTTAAAGAGTTTAAGCATGATAGCCTATATTCAATAAAGGACTTCAGGGCTAATTTCTGGGTACTCCACCTCTGGAATGGAAGCCTGGCTCCTGCATTGTCTAAGTTTCCTTCATCTGGCATGGGTGGGGAGGGGGACAGGAGGGAAGTCAAGTACTTCAGAACAAGACATTCTGAGCAGGAAGAGTCAAAGAGCTAGTGATAGTACTAATGATTGTAAATACTGAGGCTGGGTGTCTCAGAAATCACCAGGTGACAGAAGGCTCCAAACACAGCTTTAACTATTAGACTTGAGTCATGCTTTACTGTCTCTGGCCCAATGGCTCTTAAGTGTTTTATTTGGCAGAATCAGTTTCAAAAGACTATGAGTATCCCCATCAAAAGAAGGCTGTAGCCTGTCTGGTAAGATGTTAGTCTGGAATGTGGGACAGAAGACCCTAGATCTCACACTTGGAAGAGCACTTTAACACCTTATTATACCTGTGCACATGTACATATGTATGTGCACACATGTGCAAACACCTCCCCGCCCCCCCTTCATAGCAATGCTCTCTGGCAGACTTCTAGAAAGGTGTGGCACCTTATCTATCTGAATCTAGCCCTTGATGTCTAAACTCTTCTTCAAAAGCAGCAGGGGCATATTGTGATGTTTTAGGTGGCTCCTCATTCTGTGGTAGCTTTTGTGGATTCCCTCCTAAGGTGGCTCACTTTCCCTTCACATTACATAGGGTGGCCTTAACCGGGGTTTACTAAGTAATAAAATGCCTGCAATCTAGCTGTTGTAAAATCTAAGGCCTATTGGGTTTTTAAGCGTACTGTGAGGGGGCTTGGACATAAAAATAGTTTGCATTCCCTAGGAGGCCTGGGTTTGAACTAGACATTGAGCTGCTTAGACTGGGCAGTCCTGTACACACCCAGTTTTGGACTTGGCACCTAAAGGTACCATCAGGCATAAAATGGGGAGCCTAAATTCTTTACCCTTAGCTCCAGGAGACAGATCAGGGCTGTTAATCTCCCATCTTTCCACTGTCAAATCCCACAAAAGGACAGAAATACCACATGCTCATGCTTACAGTTTTCAGTTTGCCAGCTTAGGTATCTAACCTTGCAAGCCTGGCTTTTCTGGATTTCATTCTTCTGTGCTTCAGTTTTTCCCCCAAGTAATGTAAGAGTGATGTAGCCATGGTGATCCAGAAATTATGCGAGAGGCAAGGTTGTGGAAGTATTCTTCCAGGCAAAGTCTGCAGAAGACTTCTATTTCTTCCTATATTAGAATTTTGTTAGGTTTTTTTTCCTCTGGACAGAAGTTTAGGCCTTTAGAGAATAAGACCTTTGGATACTTCAGAATGGGACAGGGGTGTTCCAAGTTGATGTTGATCTTGCATTTGAAAGCTTGTCTAATTATCCCAACTATACAGTTGGTCCAATAAAAGATATCACTTTAAATCCTTGCCTCTCACTCAGTTTTTCCCAGCATTATACAAGAGAGCTTGGGTGCCTAAGGGATTGGATTCCACTAAGCAGCAAGGTACCTAAAAGTTAGATGTTGCAAAGTCTAAGCATATACAGAGCGAGCCATCACCTAGACTAGAACTTGTTTAGCTTGTTCAAGCATCCAGCATAAGCAGCACAGTTTGTACTTTAATATGTGCTAAATTGGGTCAGTTACAGCCTAACGATAATCTCATTTTAAAGTATACATTGTTGCCCTTATTTATACTAGGTTGAAAGCGACTACATTCCAAGGCCAAACTTCTACATTTTAGCTTAGACCAGGAGCCCATCGGCCAGATTTGGCCTGTGTAGCCCTGCAAATCAGCTTGTGGAGCTCAGACCAACCGTGCGCACTACATGCAGTATGGAGAGTTGGTTTGGTGCATAGGCTGGACATGGCTCAGCACATGCTGCATGCAGTGCTTATGTCAGACTGGCCCCAAGTGCTGGCTCCTGGAGCTAGCTCACAGGGTTATTCTGGGGCCCAATCCAGACCAACCCCAGACCACACAGCCAGTTCAGCACAGGCACCTGCACCCTAGACCCTCTTGTGTTGCATATGGTACCAGGTCCAGCCCCTGCACCAGATGCAGTAGAAGCCCCGGAGCGGGACCAGTGTGTGCAGGGCTAGGTGAGTTTGATATCCCTGTGCTGAACTGGAAGCTACTTGATCAATCGGTTTTGTATGTAACAAGTCAAGAAGAAGCCATGGCCCTGAAGAGCAGAGGAAGTGGAAGTCACTAGCCCCTACTGATCCCTCCCCAACACCCACCCCCAAGCAGTTGGAATTTAGCCACTAGGCTTCAGTTTGTTTAACTTTCAGATAGCCTAATGGCTCTGGAGTCAGTACTACTGACCTTTTCTTTGTAGTTAGTGTCCCTAACCGAAGCAGCATTTTACAAAAACGAGAATACTGGTAACCTAGCTGGTGGGGTGAGCACACTATGGAACATTTCACAGCATAGAAGTTCGATCTCTATTTAAAAGTAACAAACAGAATAATCTTCATTATGGTAAGTGGCTTTACAGTACCAGTGGCTTCTGAGTAAAATATAAATTTTAAGTAAATTATTCAAATTTGGTTGAGATAAGTCTGAATTCCCTATCATTGCATGATTTTAGCAAATAACTGTGTCTTTCATATTAATTCTACTGCACAATACTGCCATTTCTTGAAGTTAAATACAAGATGCATTTAGTATTAGGAGTTGCTTAAGCATGGGACCATTTCCAGCTTCATGGAATGACATGTAGTAGGAAGTGCACTTCAATGTTCTCATTTGCACATTTACTTCATACATTGAATTTTCTGGAAATAATTTCTAGATTCTCCCTTTGAGAAATAAATTTGGACATTTGCTTAATCTCCATTTAACATGTAGATCTATGCAACAGAATGTTGTGGCTTGCATACATAAGTCTTTTAAAATGCATTTTCCTGCAACAAAATAGTATTTTATCTTGGTCTGTGTATGAGAAATACATGGTTTTCATTTAGCACATCAGAAGCCAAATATATCTGAAATCCAATTTTGCATGCAATACTTGACCAGAACAAACCTAGGGAAGTCTGTGTACAGCTACAGATATTTGCTTGAAAGCAGCATTGAACAAATAAGCAAACTGAAAACAAAAAGTTCATACCAGCATGGATATGTTTGAATAAACTTCAATTTTGATATTCCTTTGTTTGAATAACAACATGTAATGCCATAGTTTCTGTTCAAACTATATTACTTCCTGAAAATATGAATTTTGCATGCCACTTGTTACAATGCATGTCTTGTACAAAACCATCTCTCTTATTTTAAGTACTTAATAATAGTCATCCTTAAACCCAAGCTTTCCAAACACAAATTAGAAGAGAAGTCACTATTTACACAGATTTACAATTTAATTTCTAAATAGGAAAAAAGTTTTACAACTGTGTAAGTATATTAGTTGATCTCATTTTGCATTGGTCAAACGGCTTGCAATCTTTAAGTTTAATTAAATTGTTAGGGTATTAGTTACAGACAGCAGTTTCTCACACCGCATTAAAAAAAAGTCACTTCAGCCTTAATGAAAGAACCTGAAAGAGTTATTTTATTTTGAAATGCGTTTTTTCTTTTTGGGGGGTTTCCTTATCTTATTCGGATTTGGAACAAGCTTTTTAACTTTGAGGGTTTGTAAAGTTACAGTTGGTGCATCTAGTGTATAACTTTCAGTATGCTTCCGCTTTTGGCTTAGGGAGAACTCCTCCACTGAAGTGTCCATAAGCTCGGAAGTTTCTATTTCCAGAGAACCAGTATTTGCATCTGGCACAGACTGCTCAGTTCCATGGTGAATCCATGGTACATCCAAGGTAGGAATCCTGGTAATTATAGCTTCTACTACTTCAGTAAAGCTGTCAGAGTTCCTTTTAAAGCCCAGTGCTAGAACAGAGGTTAAACCAAGAACAGGAGCTATGCTTTCACTAAGACGTGGGACCTGGCCAGCTGGAACCGCTCGACTTGCACTCAGCTGAATAAGGTGCGAAGTGATCAGAGCAGGTTTTGCAGATTTACATACCAGCACTAAAAGAAGTTCATTTTTTTCCAAAGCTCTTGTGACTTCATTAACTCCAATGGCAAGCTGCTTCCTGATATTTAAGTCAGTCCACCCTTGTTGAGTACCTTCCTTTTCTTTCTCCTTTAGAAGTTCACTAGCACTAGTATCACAGGTTTTTTTGGCTTGTTTTATTGCATTAGAATTCTTTTTCCTGCTTGCAACTTCAATCTTTTTAAGTCCAGTATATTTAATCCTTTCTTCCAAGGTCTGTAGTATAAAGTTCACATCTTCTCCCTCTAGAGTACGCCATGTGATAACATATGGGTTATTTAAAGAAGTTTTCACAGAAATTTTCTTTGTTTTACGGACTGATCCACCCCCTGCCTTCACTATAGGCATCTTGATACTGGTTTGTCTTTTAGCAGCTCAGCTGTGGATGAAAGAAGAGATAACTTATTAGCAAATGGTCCACAAGAAGGACCCCCTTTGAGCATGCAACAGGCCCTTATTTCTTAGCTGAAAACAAAGTTAAACTTAAGAGGCATATATGTATGTAACATTGGCCGTTACAAAATACTTGGCTATGCAGTGTCTACCTTATTCATTTTCAACAGGTTGACATTTGCACCCAAGTGACTCACCTGAAAGTGAACAAAAACAACTGGAAACACTACAGACAGGGCCATCCCTGGAGCAGGGGGAAGGGGGTGCGAATCAGGGCAACTGCCCCAGGCCCCGTGGCCAGTGCCATACAGGCCCCGCTTCATGCCACCAGCTCCACACTTTGGCCACTCGCAACCCCTTCTCCCCCCGCCCCCGGTCCCACACACCCCTAGGCACAGCTCTGACTACTCTCTTAATCTGTAATGGTCATAAAACTAAATTAGAATGTGTAGGAAATGCTAAATTTTGACTCTTGTATTGTGACAGCAAGGGTATGCCAACAGTAAACAAAGATGTAATTGTAGCATGCGCACTAGTAAACTGACACACACAATATTAACAATGAAGATGCGTGTAACCTGCTCTGAAGTCTGGTATAAAAAGTCTGCTGGAGACCCAAACTGAATACCTGCTCAGAAGTTAGTGATGATGTCCAAGTTACCCTGTTATTCCTAGCTATCCAATTCAGGTCCTAATAACTTCATCTGAAAGTAAATATACTCCCACAGGTCAAGAGGGTTGGACCATGGTCTTCTATAAGAATCCACAATTACTGAAGCATAAGTCTCCCTCCATGGAAAAGGCCAGATACAGATCTTAAATCGCACTTCAAAGGACCAAGTATCATTAGTTTATGCATGCTCTCTCAAAATTATCATTTCATGAGTCATTACAGTCCTGCATTCACTGACGAAAAGGTTGGTTTTTCACATAGGTTTGGAGTGTTGTAGCCATGATAGTACAAGAATATATGAACAGCAAAAAAAACCCTTGCTTCTCCTTGGTTGTTCATTCAAGGTAACTTAACTTGACTGGAAACCCCATCTGACAGTTATGCCTGCACACTCCTGATCCCTGGAACTGCACATCTTCTAGCCTTACCTCCTATTTAATGCCACAACACAATCTGCTCACACAGCTGGAAAGTGCCCTCTCTAAATTAAGGCTTTATTTACATCAGGGGCACTGTGTCCAAGATCCAGCCCACTAGCCAGATCCAACCAGTGGGTCTTGGACCAAACCCTTGGCACCACATGGAGCATGTGCTGGCCCCGGCCCCACCTACTGCATGAAACACAGCCGTGTCATCAGGACTTTGCAATGTAGACAAAGCCCATGCCACTTCTACACAGACGCATGAGAATGGGGGTGAACAGTTCAACAGAGAAACCACAATTATCTTTTTTGCTAGTCTACATGGGGCTGACACTTCTCTGGGAAATCAATCCTCACCAGTTGCTTACAATACAAATTAAAAAATGGTTAACAGCAGTCATATATATTGTTCAAAACATCTACCTGTATGCAAAAATCTTTGAAAAATATGTAATGTGCAATGACGAGTGGCCAGAGAACAACGTGACAGGTGGCCGCACCCCCCCAAAAACAGGAGGGGCCAAAGGGGAGAAAGCCTCTCC
>NW_005842525.1:926719-926988 GCF_000455745.1 Alligator sinensis
GAGGCTGTGTGCATGCACCTGGGGTAGAGTCAGGAGGAAATGACAACCAGCGATGGAGCAGGGTAAAAATAGGAAGGTACCATTTTGAAGGCTGTGAATGAGACAACCCACTGATATGCTGGGCAGAGACGGGGAAGAAAGCATTAGCGGAGGGACACACAAAAAGCAGGGGGGTCACCAATGAGCTCTGCCTTTAATGACCTGCTGCTTTGTGCGCCTCTGCAGCTTCCCTCCCCGCTCCTGTCCCGCACCCAGCCGGGCCCCGCGCT
>NW_005842525.1:927247-940803 GCF_000455745.1 Alligator sinensis
CATTCCGGATCTTCACGCGAATGTGCGTCTTACCCCGGCGGAGGGGGAGGAGCGCTGGCTGCGTACTTTTGCGCGTGCGCCCTGCAGGCCCCGGCTCGGCCGGGGGTGGCGCTGCAGGCTCCTTTCGGGCCGGGCCGCTCCCAGCGTCGGGGGCGCAGCGTGGGCTCGTCTCACACCTGCCCCGCGCCCGGCAGGGCTTGCTCTTCTGGCTGGGTGCGGCCCTGCGCGCCGAGCACCTCCGCGTGCTTTGCCATGCCTGAGCGGGGCGGGGGTCTTCTGCGGGGCTGGGCCCGGCCGGGCTGGCAGTGCCGCGGGCGTCAGGATTGTTTTCAGCAAAAGGCTCCATCTGTGTTTTCTGTCCCAACAGTTTCCCTTGTGCGCACTAATATCTCTCTCCTCCTTTGTCTCTTAGTTTGGGGTTGGGCGAAATAGCCAAGCATGCTGGATTTTTTCATGCAAGAGTCTGCTCATGCTCTTCAGACTAATTTCCAGTCGGCTGTGGCACGTTTCTGCCCCCTGAGGAGCTTCTCAGAAACCCCGGTTGATCTGGGTAGGTGGTGGCCCCGCCCACCCCTCGGCTCCTGGGCTCCTCCTCTGGCTCCTTTGCTGCACTGCGCATGCTGCGAGTCCCCCTCTGCAGTAGCCTGGGAGCCGGCCGCTCTGAGCGTGGACTCCAAGCATGTCGCAGCCTGGCCCCCCACAATCGCTAGGGGCTGCCGGAGGTTCCATGCGCGTGCGGCACGCATGTGGACCTGTACTTGGGAGCAAAGGGTATCTGCAACACCCCAGAGAAGTAACTCAGAAAGGTCTGTCAGTTTCATTTTATAAAGCGCTTTGCAAAACAAGAATCAGGAGAGAAATCAATGCACCACATTTCCAACATGTTTTATTAAAAACCAAAGACATTGCTGATAATAGTGCCATTGCTGCTGAAGCAGCTTATGTGTACCATGCAGTTGTATGTTATCACAGCTACTTGTTGCCTGACTGGGATGAAGCTGACCGACAAAAGTATTTCTAATTCCAACTTGAATAAAAAAATCACTGCAGAAGAACAAAGTCTGGACGTTTTATGTAAAGTGTTTGGATACCTTATTCAATCACATTGCATTTGGGTAATTTTCAATACAGTCGTTTTTTACAGGTATGACCCTTCAAATGAAGGCAAAATTAAATATTACCTATTGGTTGTGTGGTATTTTTCACTGTTCAACAGTGTTAGTTTCCTTGATTAAACAGCTGATGCCCATAAGCAACTGGATTTATACAGTTCTGAATTAAATTAAAAATGGAAACATTGGAAAATGAGAAATTTAGCATCCTTTTGAAATACTAGTGACTAATTTTCAATGGGAAGAAAAGCCACACATTAATATGGGACTTTATCACTAACCAAGAATGTGAGCCGGCACGTGACAAAGGCCTCTTTTTTCCTGAATCTACTTGTATTTTGCACAAAGCTACATGAATGTTTCTCACGTGGCAATCAAAATGTTTGAAAGTCATGCAACTAGCCAGCAGGTATGTATGGAGTAGTGAAAAATCTGAGTGCCAATCTGTAGAAGAAGCTCTGAGACTGCATCTTTGGTTTCATAGTGAACCAGAGCTTAAAGAAGTTGCCTACATTCTTCAGACTGCATTAAATTAAATGAACTGAAGGTGTGAAGAATAGCATCCATTACTTGGGCCATGCCTGTACCACCTGAAGACTGCCTCAGAAGGTGGTGCAATCCAGCCTATTATTCCCATTTCCACACTGCCCTTGTCATGGATGTATCAAAGCCCACTCACACACAAAGGTGGTAATATTGCATCCATTCTTGATTACAATGCAGAAAGCAAAGGGGTGGTTTTCTTTCCTGCAGTGTTCTCTTGCACACCAGCAACAAGAGCATGTCCTTGATGCAAGGCCTTTGAAACACTTATCAGTTCTTAGTTTTCATATTTGGTTTGTATTTGAGGAGCTGATGCACTTTGTTAAAACTTCAGTATAGCAGTACTGAATGGAGGAGCATTGTACAATGAATAAGGGGTCTACTGAATACAAGGAGGCGGCTGGCTGGTTTCACAGGCAGATCCCAGGGCCGGTTACCATTTTCATGGGCTGAGTGCAACAGCCCCACACATGCCTCTGATTTGGAGATTGCACCAAACTGCTGATTAGATTGCTTAATAATGCATCAATTAATGGCTTTCTCAGGCTTAATCAGGATTAAGCCCACAGAAGCCATTAATTGACATGTTATTAAGCAATCTAAGCACTTAAACTCTAAAATTAATTATATTAACTAAACTCTAAAATTAATTATCATAAAGCTGTGCACAGCATAAATTGTAACCAGTACCATCTAAGCACTTAATTAAACTCCAAACTGAAGTATCTTATATAAATAAAGCTATACACAACATGAATTGCAACTAATACAACCATATACACTTTATCAAAGGACATAAAAAGGAGTTTACTGAAACTGATGTTAACCTTGAGACAGACAATTCATGCTATTAAATGCGAGCATGCTGCATCCAATCACAGTTGCTGCAGACATTCTCTGTCTCTGTGGGGTGAACACTTGTCCATACATTGAGATAGCAAGCTCAGCATCTACTGAGTTCATTGGAATGGTGAGGAAGCAACTTGTCAGGATGTACAGATGTGGAAACTGGTCACAGAGTCCCTGAACACAGGCACAGGCACAGGCATCTGGCACTCTTCGACAAAGTTCATGTAAGCAACACTTTCATTGTCATGTTCTTTCCCCCATCCCAGGATTGCTTTCAGTAGGTGAGGATCACAACTCAGAAAAGGCACCTGGTTGGGGTTCAAAATGTGAACAGCACTAAGGAAGGGGGCAGCCAGTTGTCCCTGTGGTACAACTGCAGTTCAGACAGATGGGTCATTCCTGTACTGCTGGTTCAGCTTCACAACTGTTGTCTGGAACAGGTCTCCTCTCCAGTGGTTTTCATGAGGACAGTTTGGCAGTTCTTGCAATACCATGTTTTCAGTCCAGCTTATCAAATCCAGCAGCTTGTTGTGTGTGTGGTGGATCACAGCTGGCTGGCCTTCAAACAAGGCAGGCGGTCCATGAACCTGGTGCCATTGTCAGCCACAAACATCACTTGATATTGAATGTCACCTCACCCTAAGATATCATGAAGTTTAAGCATGCACTCTTTGCTGGGTATGATTTTCAGCTCCTCGTCCACAAACGGTTGATAGTGCTAGATATGCTTGGCGTGGTAATGGACTGTGTTGAACCACGAATCCCATCTTGTGAGCACAGGCTCTGGTGGCAGCGGCACAGTGCCATGTAAGCCCCCAGTTTGACTGGCAACAGACTTGGACAGTGCCTGAAGGCGTTCTTGAAAGGGCACCAGGCTAGCCACATCAGGGAACTGCATGTGCTGTATGTCACTTACTGAGGACAGAATGTGTACGTTGCAGGTGACATGAACAGCATTGGGCAACATTCCTTGGAGCACGTCGGAGAAAGCTTTGCACATGTACATGGCAGTGTCAGACAAGAATGCTGAAATCTTGTTAAAGTCTATGTCATAGCTGACAATTACCGTCACAATCGCTTGAGACACAGTAGAAAAATGGACAGATGTGAGGTGGACCAGCTCAGTTTGAAACAGGCAGGTCCTGGTTTGTTCAGCTCCCCAGTACAAATAAAATAAGCAGCACCTACTTATCTTGAGGGTTGTGTGCTTCATCATCCACAATGGATAAGGAGTCATACTCTGCAAAGGCAGACTTTTTTAACCGTACATGCAAAGCACTCACTGCAGGCAGATAGTCTTTTTGAAGCTTGTTGGTATGTGGAAAGCTGCCAGCATCTGGCACATTTTGATTCAGGTAGTAGCTTAAGTTTGAGCGATCAAGTTTCTCTAGCAGGATGTTCGCCATTGCGAAAACCTCCACAAAGGAAAAATCCCACCTCTTGCCTTGCCAAGCTGCTTTCTGTGGTCATTTTAAAGAGGGAGGACATGGTTTCTTGCTCTGACCTTCAGCCTCTGCAACAGCCTTCTGCTTTATGTATGCCTTGAACTCTTAAGTTTCGATCTACATTGGGTTTCCTCAACACATTCAGAGTTACATTGCCGGTGGCACAGAAGAGTGCCTCCATCTATGCGCAAGATCCCTTTAGGATACAATCTTACATCGTCTAGCGTTGAAACGTATTTGGGTGCCTTGGAGGATTCATCATCCTTGCTTCTCCTCAGGCTGCAGCATGCTGTAACACCTGCGGGTGCTTTAAAACCTGGTTCCCAAATCCTCCCATTTGCCTTTCTGGCTCTGGACTGGCTCCTGGACTGAGCCTATATCACTGGCTCAGCCTCTGATTTGCTCTCTCTCCCTCTTCCCCATGTACTTCAGCACTCCAGGGCTTCCCACCCTTTTCTCTTTCAGCTTTTTTTTTTCTCAGCGAGACTGCCAAAAGTGCTAAGACTGCTTTTTTGTGGAGCCCAACCAAAATTGCAGTTTCTGCAAATATCTAAAAATGAATGATAAATAATAGAAAATTAGGTTTGAAGGGAGTTTAGGAGGTCATCTAGTCCAACCCCCTGTTCAAAGCAGGACCATTCCCAACTACATCATCCCAGCCAAGGTTTTGTCTAGCCAGATCTATAAAAACCTCCAGGGAAGGAGATTTCACAACTTTTCTGTGTAACCTGTTCCAGTGTTGTACTGCTCTTCTAGTGAGGAAGTTTTTCCTAAAGCATGTATACCCTGCGAAGTAATGGCAGAGCTCCAGGACACCCGAACTGTGGATCCCAAGTGGGTCAATTTCTTTGTCAGTTGCAGCTCTTCCAAAGACAGTAGGCTGTGTTAGCTGTGCTTGTGACCAATGCTCCTTTAAGAAGAGTGTTCTCCATAATAAAAACTATCTGGATAGACCAGAGATATAGGATGAGATCTAAAACTGATACTTTTGTCACACTCTGAATTCAAGACAGCTGCAGGAAATTGTGCTGCAGACAGCAGCAACAAAACCCAAAAAATATGCCTTTACGAAGAGCTATCATCAGAAATCTTAGTAGGGAACATTCTGTTGCACTGGTCCCTACTTTAGCAAATGAAAAGGTGGGGAACCATATCAGTTCCACCCACACACAGCCCCAAACCCTCTCTAACCTTTACCCTCATCCTAGCTTGGGATGCTCCAGCACTCCCTAATCTTAGCCCAAGCAGCAGACCTCTACCAGTCTGAACATAAAAATGAGACTGGAGACTTGCTGAAACTGTTAGTGTGAATTACCAGTAATGAGAAAATTATGCCATTAGAAGGGAGGGAAGTTGTGAGGGCAGCCACTAATCTTTACTGTTTATAGAATCAAGGACTGAGTGAATGTATGGAAGGGATTTCACAATGAGCACTATTCATCATATTTATTAAAAGAGACAAGGATCATGCGGAAAAATATAGGTGCAGTCATGTAATTAAAGGTTATATCTTAATGCATAAGGGAACAAAATTAAGTTTTCAGAGGCAAATTAAAGTCTGGCATTTCCTAACTTTTGAGTGCCTGACTTTGCCACTTTAACGTCTTTCAGATATAGGATTTTGTATGTAATGCATATTTTGAGTAGGTATATCAGGTAAAATGGCCTTTGAAGATGCTCCCTGCCCTGGGAAACTCATTCTAAGGTCAGATAGACAAGTGGACGCAAGTTAGGGAAGGTTTATAGATAGGTTTTAATACAGATCAGATTTAGATAAATGTTTTTTTCATAAAAATAATCTGTTGAATGTTGTAATGCCCTTTTCCAATGGCCAGCATTCATCCCTCAAGAGTACAGAGCAATGGGCCAATGTGTATATGCAATTATTCTTCTGATGAGGAATTAAAGAAAGAAATAGATTTTGAGTTCTGTCCACAAGGGGTCATAAAACCAGGGGGGGAAACTATTTGCTATTATCCTTGCTAGTCATCAACATGGTGGCTGCAGTACACCTTTTGAGAGCGCCAGAAAGGATGAGTTAGTAAATACCAGCTGCTTTCTGCATCCAGCTTCTGCTACTAACAAGCTTCCTTGGCCTTGCTGCTTCCCCAGTCTCAGTCGGCGCAGTGTGCAGACCAGCCCTTAGAGATGATGTCATTTTATTCTTGGTCCAATGAGGAAAGCGAAGTGCAGGCTCTTTTGTGTGGCCTGGGATTATAACTGGGGCTGCGGACAGCATTGAGGGGATTGAGCATACAAGTGCTGTATCTCAGCTCAGAGAGAAGTGTTTGCTGTTGCTGCTGCTGCTGTCGCTGCCAGTCATCAGAATGACTCTCCAAGTAAGAGTTCCTGCTTCTCAGGGAAGTGAGGATGGAGATACACTGAAGTGACCATGGGCAGTGCCTTGCTGCGACAGTGCAAGTCTTGGCAGAACAAAGACTACTATTTCAAATTGTGGTTGCCTGGCAGCACAGCCAGTTACTTTTTTAAGTCAAGGTGCTTAAATGGTGTGTGATGTATGCAGGGGAGTTAAAGTTTCCTGTTTTGCATTCGTTATTCATTGGTTTATGCAATTTCGGGATGGATAGGAGCACGCTTGCTTGAAGGGTGAGGTTTATTTGGTATGTGCATTAGTTTGCTTTGTGAGTTGCCTGTATTTGCTTTGAATGATGCACTTTTATATACTGTGTAAGTATATTTGAGAATGCCATTTCTTTTTAGGAGTTGCTTAATTATGATATATTTAGAATTATGCAAAGAGACAATTTTCCAAACTTCTAAGTTATTGGGATGTGCAGTTTTGGACCTAAGATTTTTTTTTTGAGGGAATAGCTAGTAGTGCATCATTATTTAGATGCGTGCATTCTTCTTGGGGTGGGGGTAGTATTTGGAAGGGTACATGTTGGTCATTGGCAAAATTCAACTGTCTCCTCTCCCAGTGCTGGATCTGAGGTGTTTTTATGAAGCCAGCCCCTGCTGCTGGTTTTCAGCCTCCTGTCTTTGCAGTCATATGCATGCACTTTCCTTTTTTGCCCATATCCTGAGACTCAGCCAATTTTCTTCTGTTAAGTCCCTTGTCCTCTCTCCAAGACTTGCAAGCTCTTTCATCTCTAGGGTTACCATAGTTCCAGCTCCAAAGACGAGGACACCTGTCGCGCGGGGGGTATATGATTGTGGGGCGGGCAGTGATATGTCGATGCCCTGCCCCTGCCTATGCCATTTGCACTCACTCCCAAGTCACAGCCCCCTCCAGCCCTACTGCTGCCCCTCACTCCTGACCTGCAGTACCCTAGAAACAACTGGGCCATGCTGGTGCCCATCACTTCTGACTCACCTTCCCCTGGCACTTCCAGCGTCCCGCACTCCTGACCCAAAGCCCCCCACCCCCCCGGTGCCCCTCACTCCCAAGCCACAGTCCCCCCAGTCCTGCTGGTGCCCCTCACTCCTGACCTGCAGCCCCCTTTCCCCCAACAGCCCTGCAGCGTCTTCCAGCTGCCCTGCCCCTGTGAACAAGGGCACCAGCTCCAGTGCCACCAGAGCCGTGCAGCTCCCTATTGCCCCCAAAAGCCCTGACCCCTAACCCAACTGAAGGAGTAGGTGACTCCTCCGCTCTGCCGCAGCCCCAGCACCCAGACAGCTTCCCCCTGTGCCAGCAGGCACCCACCCCGCTCACACACCCATCCCCTCCACACACACACACACACACACACACACACACATGCATGCATGTGCCCCCCACTCCCCCCAGTCCCTCAGACAGTTCCCAAGCCTTGGCCCCCCCACAAATGTACCTGCATGCAGCTGCTGGAGCTGCTCCCACCACCCTGCCTGGCTGCATGCCAGCCATGTGCATGTATGTATGCATGTGTGTGTGTGGACATCCATGTGGTGCTCCCTGCCTACAGTTGCCCTCCCCCAACTGCCCCCAGCCCCAAGCAGCTCCTTGCTAGGGGAAGCCAGGAAGTGCCGGGAAAAAACTCTGAAGCTGAGCTGGCAAAAATCCTGGACATTTGATTATATTTTTTTTTTAAAACACCCAGATGGAGAGCAGAGGATCCAAAAAGAGGACATGTCCAGGAAAACTGGGATGTATGGAAACCCTATTCATCCCAGTCCTGTTCTCAGCTGGGTTGGTGCCAGCGTGGTGCCCAGCAGAGGTATTAGCGATGGCTCTGGGTGAGGTCACGGCAGTAACAACCTGCCCCAGATGCTGGGAGTGCATTGTCAGAGAGTGGAGGTTCTGTCCGGGCGAAATGTTAACATCCAAGTACCTGACTGCAAAAGAGCTGGTGTGCAGTGATGTAATACAGAAGAGGTTTGTGCATGTCACTGCACTTGAGAAAACTAGGAACTTCTTTCAACACAAGGTGAACAGCCAAAGCCCAAACCTAGTTCTGACACTTTTAAAGCCAGGATTTATCACTACTCAGCAGTAATTGCCCTTGAGCAACTGGAGCTGGTTGTGTAGCTTCCCTCACAATGAATGGGTAAGGTATCTCCCCCTTACCACACATGTACAATTACTTGGGAGTACAATTTAGCTTACCTCATGGTAATTTGCTGTACCTGTAAATGACTAAATGCAGCACTGTTCTAACAGGAGAATGAAGAATAAAGGTTAGGGGGAAAAAGTAAGAAAAGGAGTAAAAGCCCCAAACCTTTCAAGAAAACAAAAATCTGTTATCAAATATGGAACTGTTACAAAATACTTTCTCCCAATGTGGTTTTACATATAGCAGTATCTTTTAAGCAATATAACATTAAAATTATTATGGATAATAATTCATACCCTCTTTTTTTCTCACAAATCTCTCTTCTATGAACATGTAGGAAAGATGAAAGATGAAACAGAACTATCAGTTCAAGAAAAAAAAAGTTTAGACCATACTTGAGTTTGTGTTCTCCTCATATTTCATATCGGGAGATTATCAAACATATCACTTCCAGGTAAAGAAAGAAGTCAAGTTATTCATTATATAATTGTGCCAGACTTGAGGTAAGGGTTTTGTTTGTTTTAGCACTAAGAATGAGGATCTGTGGAGTCCAAACGGCCTTCATTTTAATGTAGCAATTTATTCCAAAGGCAGATGATCTTGCCATCTGCACTGTAAGAGTCTTTGAAGTTCTGCCACCAAGGCCATAACATTGCATTGCCTAAAAGCTAGTTCAGCTGTTTCGGTTGTACTATTCTCTGCATTAATTATTTATGCTATTCATCATTTGATTCAGTATTCTAAGAGAAATTAAATATTCTCTGGCCTTTACCTGCTGTAAATAATGTGAAGTGGCAGGGCCATGGTCAAAATGAAAGACATAGGGCTAACTTTATGCCTGACAAAAGTTCACTAGACATGAATTTGTTCTTTTGTGTAGAGTGGTAAATCTGCTTATCATATACAAGATTTTAAAAATCTTAGGTGCTGGAAACCAGAATTGTCTTGATCCCTTCATGTTCATATTTTGTACCAATTATTATTACCCATTTAATATCTGCTTCCACAATATCAGTCTGTTAATTTGTTTGTTTTATTTTTCTATGGGCAAGTGAGAGGTACCTTAGCATGTATGGAGGTGAAATAATCTCTAACATCCTATGTGGATGTAACAGATACTTAAGCTGTTTGTCCTGATGTAATACACTGAAATATTTTAGCACCATCATGGGCATAAGATACATTAATTTAAGACTTCCCTTGATGATAGAGAGACAAACTACCATAGGTTAATTTGTGCTTACTGTCAGGTAAAGCCATGGAGCAAATTTCTGCCCCTGTATATCTTTCAGTTATTTGTTCACATGCTCATGCTCCCATTTTTCATTATGCTGAGAAAATTGTGTTTTTGTCCATCGTTCCAAATCACACCCTCAAATAATAACTCTCTTTACTTGCGGCCCACAGAATTCTGATGCCTTTATACATATATTTAAAACTCTTTATTGGGATTTTGGGGTATGGTGCCCGGGTGGTTAAGGCATCTTGCTACTGCTTCAGAAGGATGAGGTTCAGGCTTGCTGTGGGCTCATGCTGAAGGCCACTCGCAGTTGGCCTAGCTGTAAATGAGTACCTGGTTGTTCGGGCTGAGCAGTCAAAGGCAAATGGATGCAATGCCAATGTGTATGGTGTTGGCTATATAAATCGGCACTTGATCATGCTGACCCTATGGATCACTAGGCTCAGGATGGACTCTTGACCTTTTTGATTTGGGGTTTTTATAAAAGTTAAATCCAGAAATTAGATCTAAGTACCTGGGGTTACAGGTTTTTTTACCTAAAGTAAACCACTGAGTCAAAGGACGTAAATCATCTCTGTGGTAACCCTACCAAAACGCATACTTTATCCAGTGAATACACTGCAGTGTTACAAACAAACTAGTGGCAACGGATGCCTAACCAGTCATTAATATTGTCCATGGGACAGAAAGAAAGCTACATCATTATATAAACTACAGTTGTTCAGTGGGCTTATAAAGAATAGAAATCATTTTGTGGTTTGAACCATGACAGTTATTACCTAAATCTGCTACTATGTGCCTGGTTCTGCAATGCTTTGGAAACCAGCACTGGTTTGTTATATTAGGACTAAGCTTCTTATTTAACTGGAGGATTATTTGTTATTAACATTCTGCACTATAGAGATGTCTTTTCATTTCTAATACCCTCCGGAGAAATCTCCTTAACTGTGTTTTTACAAATATCTGTGCCTTGTGCTATAGAGGAAGTAAACCTATATGATCATAATGGTCTCTTCTGGTTAAACTCTATGAACTGCAGTTTAATGAGATGCTCATCCTTAGTAATAGGACCACATTTCCACTTTTTATGTGGTTCCCTATCTTTACATCAGGATAACATGTTTTTCTGTCCCTAGTATTGTCTCTTTAAGGATCAGCCATCCCCCTAACTCTTTTTTTCCTCTTGATTACCATGGGATCCTACCCACCAGTTACCTGAGTTTGCTTTTCTGAAGTATAGTATCAATATTCTGCTGCTCTCCTTCTTTCATTCCTTCCTTCTAATAAGCAGTAAATCTAAGAGAGGGGGAACTCCAATGGATGCTATTCCCAAAATCACTGGGACTCAGGGCTATCCTAGGCAGCAAGGTTAGATGAGTCAGTCTCCTTGTTGTACCTACTAAGGCTTAGCCACTGTGGACATCTTGGGTGCTTGTACATGTGATACCATTATTGTGTACATGTGACGAAAATGTCATTTTGTGCGACTTAATGGCATCACACTGTACACATGCAAGAGTTTGGGGGTTTTAAATTAGTTTGTCATTGCAAACTAAACTACATCCTGATGCAAATTGCAGCTGTCAGCTCACCCCTCGGCCATGGGAGAGGTGGGCAGGCTCCACAGAAAAAAAGGATCAGGCCCCTCACCACTTCTGCCTTCAGCAGGCTCCTGTGGCTGACAGGACACCTGGGGCTGCCCAGAAATGGGCTGGCTTGCCCTGGGACAGTGCAGGAAGATGGCAGGAGGGCGGCTGGGTTTGCTGGTGGCTGGAGAAGGCAGCAGGATGGTACGCAGGGCACTGGAAGCCCGAGTGGGCTGCTAGGTGGCCGGGTGCTGCCTAAGCTCAGAAGTACCTGATCCAACAGTTTCCCCAAGCTCACCCGGACTTCGCCCCTTGCACCATCTCCACCACCAGCCTACCCAGCCGCCCTCCTTTCGCCTTCCCGCACTGCCCCAGGGGCAAGCTGGGTATGTTGGTGGCTGGAGAAGGCGACAGGGATCGTGCACGGGGAGCTGGAAGCTTGGGCAGGCTCGGGCAAGCTTTGGATTGGGCGCCTCCAAGGTGGGGCAGCACCCAGCCAGCTAGCAGCCCGGGCAGCCCTGTGCACTTTCCTTACTGCCTTCTCCGTCCGCCAACACTCAGCTGCCCTCCTGCCACCTTCCTGTGCTGCCCCAGGTGGAAGCCAGCCCATTCCCAAGTGGCCCCAGGCATCCTGTTGGCTGCAGGAGCCTGCTGAAGGTAGAAGCAATGAGGAACCTGACACTTTTTTTTTTTTTTTTTTTGGCGGAGCTTGTCCACCTCTCCAGTGGCTGGGGCGGTGACTGAGTGGCCCTATAGCTGCGTGGGGCCACAGTCCTTCCCTCCACAGGGCAGAGCTGGATTGGGCTGGGTGTTGCCTCTGAGATGGGGCAGCCCCAGGGGGCAGTGCCACTGTGGAGGGAAGGACCAGGGCCTCCCGTAGCTCGGGGGCTACTCAGCCCGCAGGCAGCTTGCCCCTGCAGCTGTGGGCAGGCTCCAGCTCTGACAAAAAAATAAAGAAAAGGATCGGGCCTCTCACTATAACGTGACAGAAAAAATTGAAATGGTAGGCATATTCTATACCCCGTTTCAATTTAGGGGGCATAGAATAACACCCTGAGGACTAAATCCCTGTCACATGTACAAGCATCCCTCATTGCTTGAAATAGCACTGCAAGATGGCAACAAAACAAAGCCCAAAGTGCCTCTACTCACAGGCACTCACACAAAGCAACCAAGATTCTCCTTTTTCTTCCAAGCAGCAGTCCCACTCAAATTCTCCTATTTGCTGGCTCTTGGTCTTGCTCATTCCTGATGTCACTGGGACTTTGCAGTCAGTTGCAACAAGGATGACTGGTAATGGATGGTGACCGACTCAGGCATCAATTCACAAAAGGAAAAATCTTAGGCACCTTATACAGAGTTCCCTTTCACAGCTCTAACAAGTTACAAATTGCAATGGACACAAGGCTCCTAGAAGTTCATATAGAATGTGAGTTTATTCTCACAGGAAAAAGCACCTGCACCCAGATATATAGGCACTAAACATGAGACCAGGTCTCCTCACTGGAAGTTGATTACAAGGACCAACCTATACCATTCCAATCAAGAGGACTCAACAGTCATTGTGTTTTTTAACAGCTGGGTGAAAGGGCGCACTGATCATTGTTGCCCCTTTGGAGAATTCCTATATCCTGGCTAGCTCAGCCAACGAATAGATTGTAGGAACACGTGAAAATGAAATTTTAGTAAAGTAGTGGAGTCATTCTTTTGTATTCAGTACTTTTACCAATGCAGCAGATGGCATTGGTAAGAGGAGTGTACTTGTGTAGAATGCTCTTTTTGTAATTTGGCATTTCCAGCTACTTTGTGTGCCTTTCAAGTTGTGTCACATATGGGAAGTGAGCAGTGCAGAAATGCCTTTAAAGTCAGTTCTGCACTGCTCCCAAACTGGAAGCAGTGTTGTCATGTTCATGTGGCATTGTGGGTGAATTAACTGATTCTTCCTCTTGCTGCTACCTTGTTTCTGGCTCAGGAAGTTGTGTGCATGGAGTACATCAAGTGTTTCAGCATGACACTGCCTGGCTTGAAAGTAAGTATGTACAGTCAGGCCCTAAAATTGGAAAGTTCTTTAAGAGGTATCCTCCACTGGACTTCATCAGATTTAATTAGAACATGACCAAGAATAACACTGTTTTTGGACTTCTGGTTCTGCTTGTGGAAATATGGAACAAGTGCTCACAGTACTCTCTGGAAAAAAAATAACTACTTCAATAGGATAATGCAGGTCATGCACTAAGTTTAAGAAAACAAGGCATCTCCATAGTATATCACAGTGTTTAATAAATGCC
>NW_005842525.1:940847-946419 GCF_000455745.1 Alligator sinensis
CAGGAAGTAAGGGAATTATACTAGGGAAACCTTCCCATTTTTAGGAGGCTTTCAGTGGAAAAGCTTTTAAAAGCCTGCCTTTAGTTATTACTAATCTGTAGTGCTAGTGGGAAATGCAGAATCTGGTAAGACAAACCAATGTATGCAAGTCTCCAGTTGATTCTTTTTTATGTATTTATACGAAAAGATTCAGAAGACCAAATTAACCAAGCTCAGTTGGTTTCTTTATTCTGACAATACAATTATTAAATCAGTCAACATCATTGACACATGTTGACCCCCCCATTGCCCTCTTCCTCCCCCCCCAGCCCAAGTCTGTTAGAATGGCTACAGCATTTCATAGAGCAAGGTTGGTACACCTTCCTAAGTCCCCAATATTTATAGCACCTTTGTTTTAAAAAAATTAACCAGTAAGATTTTTCGGGCATCATCATGGACAACATGGAGAGGAACCAGAGGAGGGCCATCTGCATGATCAGGGGTCAGAAGGGCAGGCCCTACAATGAGAGGCTAAGGGACCTGAACCTGTTCAACCTCCACGGGGGGGAGGGCGGGGAAGAAGAGTCCCTGTTCCCCCAAGCACTACCAGGAGTGACAAGAAATAACGGTTTGGGCACTGTAGCAACCTCGTGCCCCAGCCAGCCCCAGTCATGTGTGCTTTGGTGCACGTAACTGCTCCACTGTAGGACAGTACTGTCCTATAAACAGAGTTAATTAATTTATAACGCCTTAATACAGGCACATGTGTAGACGGTGATGCTTTACCGTGCAGCTAATTAGTCAGCTCTGTACTACAGCTCATGTGTAGGTGCACCTAGTAACATGTACACATTTCATTTTGCTCCCTGTTTTTGGGGGGAAGAGGGGTTCTGTAGAAAGCCATGAAATTGGAAAACTTTGAAATCCTTCATCATTTACTTTTGTGACTTGGTTGAACCAGCACAGTCACTTGCCAAAAAGAAACGTCAGGGTGAAGACACAGATAGGTTTTGTTATAAAGTAAAGGCTTGTCTAATGGTTATGGCAAGGGCTGATCAGGGGAGTGCAGAATTTTCTACCCGACAGGCTACATTGTGCTTATGCAGACTGATATGGCAACCTCACGATTCCAGCTGATCAGACCAAGTCACAGAAATAAAACTGACAGCTAAAGAAACAACATGTAACATTACTGAATTCATAGCATATTATTGCAGAAACTTCATAGACATTAAGGCTGGAAGGGACCTTGTGAAATCATCAGGTACCGTCCCCTGCCCAAGGGGCAGGAAGTCACCTGGGGTCAGATCACCCCAGCAACATAAGCATCCAAGTGTTGTAGGGACTTTTTGTGTACACCTTAAATGTACCATATTTACTCAAATCCAATACAACTTCAAACTTAAAATGACCCTTCCCTCCAATAACTTCGAAGCTATACATGGATAATTATAAATACGTTACAATTTTTCATGTACAGAATCTAATTAGTGGACAGTCTGTTGTCATGGGGAAAAGCAGTGGCAGGGGGCAAGGGCCCTTGTCCTGCCTCAAGCTTGTTCCTGCCCCTCCCTGGTGCATGCCCCCTGTGCTTGTCTCCCCGCTCCCTGCCCCCTGTGCCTGTGCCTGCATCCTGCTCCTTGCCCCCTATGCCTGTCCCTCCATTCCTTCCCCACACCCCCAGTTCCTCCCTGAATTCTGCCCTCACCCCCTTCCCCCTATGCCTATGCTTGCACTCTGCCTCCATGCCACCACTTACCTTTTGCTGCAGTTCTGCCCCAGAGCCAGAGCAGTCAGCAACAACAATGTCCCCAGCCTGGCCTGTCCATGGACAAGTGACAGCAGCTCTCAGCCAGGACAGATGAGGGCTGGAGGGACCAGAGCTGGGGAGGAATGTAAAGAGGGAGGCACCTTCAAGGGAGGCCATACTGCATCATCTACCCTGTGCTCTCCCTGAGCCTTACAGGTGGGTTTCCCTCATTCCACCTCTCCCTCCCGCCCCGTGTTCTCTCCCCACATGCCCCTGGCTGCAAGCCCCCTCCCCCGCCTAACGATCCATCCCAACCCCGGGGCAGAATTGGCTTCAGTCCTGAGCTGAGGCCAAAGCCAGAGCTGACCCACCACCTGCCCCGGGTGGGTACTCAAATCTAAGACGAAGCTTTTTTTCTGTATGCTGACTGGGGGAGGAGGAAAACCTCATTTTGGATTGGAGTAAACACAGTATGTACATTACCTCCTCCAACATTTTGCTATGACTTCCTTGCAAATATATCAACTTTTAGATTGAACTCTTAAATACAAAATATTGCATGTATTTGCTTTACAAATTATTGAAGCTAGCATATTGCATATGATGTCACCTGGACTTTTGGGTTAAATCAATGCAAATGATTGGGGGGGCTCAGAGATCACAGGAAGAAATGTAAGTGATTTGTAGCGTCTCACAGGCACAAAATGAAGCAGAATCTGTACTAAAGACTACCCTCTGCACTGAAACCAAGATACACAGGGACAGATAGTAGCTGGCTCTGCATGAGATGAGAGAAGAGGATGAAAAGACTTTCAGTCCCAGAACTCATTCATCCATTGCACCTCTGCAATAGATCACTATAATGTGTCCTTGGGCACTTCACAGGTGAGGGTCAAGCTCCAGTTAGCCTGGGCACCCACCCTGTTGTAGCAGACTGGTGCCTCAGGCCCTAGCACCCACATACACATTAACTGTTGCACCTCCAGTAGAGAACTGAAAGAAACACGGTAATGCACCCACCAGTTTTTCATAGGACAGTACAGATTAGTATGTGGTCCTCATTACTTAGATATAAAAATATTCTAAGGGAAGAGAGTTTGGCTTCTTTTAACAGAGTTGATTTATTAACCAAGCTGGTCATATTCCTGATTTATTAATTTTGGCATCAGTGACAATGTGGAAACAGCCAGTACATGTATGTTATACTGAGCACTTGAAGCATGCAAGTTGAGGGACAAAATGTCTAAGTCTGTATTGTTTTGATTTTTCTTTCTTCTTATCAGGCTGACTTTGACAGTGCTGCAGAAGAGGTAAAAAAATTAAAAACAAGACCAAGTGATGAAGAACTGAAGGAGCTATATGGACTCTACAAACAGTCTACTGTTGGAGACATTAATATTGGTATTTTTCTCTGTGCATATTCAGTTTAGCATATTTAATTCTGTAACTTTAAAGCTATTCAACAATCTTTAGGTGAGATTGCATAGTGACAACAAGTTTATTTATCTGTTTCTTTTGGCAGAGTGTCCAGGAGTGCTAGACTTAAAAGGCAAAGCCAAATGGGAAGCATGGAACCTTAAAAAAGGTGGTGTTATAGTATTTAAGTTTCTACTATTTTCATTGCTTTTATAGAATACCAAATAAGGAGATGTAATGACTGCTACTTTCCATTGCAGGTTTATCAAAGGAAGATGCCATGAATGCCTACATCTCTAAAGCAAAAGAGATGATAGAAAAATATGGGATCTAGAATATTCCAGATAATTTCCAGAAAAAAAAACAAAAACAAAAACCAATAACTCCTCAGAAGCTAATGAACTAACTATTTTGAGGAAAAAATGCAATAATGTTTTCACATTTAGTTTGACACCATGATTTACTAAGCATGAATTATTTAACTGTAAGAAGTGATTGACATATGTATGGAACTTCTCAGATACCGAGTATGCTTATTTTGAATAAAGTTACCAATTAGATTGGTTTAGAGATTTCACCTGTCATATATATATATATTTTTTAGGGGGCAGAAGTATTACATCCAGTTTCCTACTCTTTGAGCGAATTCTGAAGATAGCATTTTTAACCGTCATTCCCCCCCACCCCGAGAGGTTATGGGATAAAGTGGGATTCTAATAACAACAACACAAATAAAATAAAGCAAGCATTTTTCAATGCCCTGTATAGTAGTAACTAATGAGGTCTCAAAGAGGATAGATTTAAAGAAAATATGACCTAAGAAATTAGTTCAATATACTGTAGCTTGACTAGCACAAGTAATTCTGCTTCTATTTCAGTCATGGAGATAGATATAAGAAAGCTATATTAGTTGGCATAAGAATGCTACATTTTAACTGGAAGTGAGACCCAAATGATTGCTTGGGCCAGGTTCCTAAGTTAGAGGGAAGCTAGGAAACTACTGATGCTGAAGAAACCATCTTTGGGTTGCTTTTTGCCTGCTAGCTTCTTACCATCCTCAAATCCTGGTCTGCTTGTCGCACAGAAAATCCAAGTGGCTTGTGGACTGCCTGCTTTTAAGAATTAGAAAGTTTCCTTCCTTCTCTTTTTCTAACAATTGCCTTAAATGAAATCCTGGAAAAATCTTTTGCCATATATAATACAATATTAATAAACTTAGCCATTAAACTACAGCAAGTTTCTTATCTTGTCATCTCAATTGTGCAATTACATAGGAAAGGTTCCTTATTATTTATTCCCTTGGACCAAGCTTATACCCTCCCCACAAAAAAATAAAGGTGAATATTCAGAAATCAGCATTTTCTATGCATTTTGTTATATAATCTATTATGAAAGTTTCATTAGAAGGTTCCAGCAGAAAAAAGTGGCCTCCAGGAAGTTCGTGAATAGTGGTCTCGCCACTTGTTACATCCTTCCATTCTGAAAAAGAATCAAATATTTAAAGAATGTAAGAAATGTCAGGTAATATTAGTTTTACATAACCTATTTAAAGGTTAATTGAATCATTCTTCCACAAAAATTATTTTGGATCATACACTGAAAGTGCATATTTCCATTTCATTTACAAGATGGTAGACAGTTGCTCACCAGTTAATATATTACAATAGATGAACAGATAAACAGAAGATGTAAAGCAGGCAAATTAGTTACCTTCTAAATCATGTGTCAAATCTTCAGACCCATCAAAGCATGTTAGGTCACAAGAGAGAACATTTTTTGGTTCTGCACAACTGTGAATATCAAAACAGATTTTTTTTAAAGTCTTTTACATGGACACCTATGACTAAGCCCTGCCCCTTTCCAACAAGTTTTTTGGTTCTTCATCTTATGTTCTGAGTTTGGTAGGTACTTGCTGCCTTTTTTTCCCATGGATTGTAGCCACAATGAAGGAGCCTTGTATGGGACGCACATATAATGGAACCTGGATCATTCATATCTGGATTGTTTGTAGGGCTGTGTGAAACTTCGACAGTTGTTTTGTTTGGAGGTGTTTTGGCCCATTTCAGCGCCCAAAACACCGAATCTGAAATGAAACGGAAGGCTCCGAAACGAAATGAAACGAAACCATCCCAAATGTTTCGGAGGCGGGCTTGCAGGGAAACAAACTCAGGGGGCTGGGGGGGGGAGGGGAGAGGAGGAAAGGACTGCTCTGATTGACATCTGTAGCTGACCAGTGTCTGCAATCTGCCCCTGAGGTCCCTTCCAATCCCAGGGCTCTGAGGGAGGGACGGAAGCCTACTGTTATCCCGCGTGCAGATCCAGGGGCCCGTGCCCCCTCGGGAGGAGTCTGGCACAGCCCCACAGCCCTCCTTGGGGGCACAGGCCCCTGGATCTGCACATGGGATAACAGCAGGCTGCCGCCGCCCA
>NW_005842525.1:946429-947398 GCF_000455745.1 Alligator sinensis
CGGGTGGGGAGCCCGGGCCCTGCCACTGGCCCCGGCCAGCAGCGGCCGCATGCTGCCCTCCTGCATACAGATCTGGGGGCCTGCATCCCCCGGGAGGGCTGCAGGGCTGTGCCAGACTCTTCCCGGGGGTGCGGGCCCCCAGATCTGTGTGGGGATGACAGCATACTGCTGCTGCTGCTGCTGTCTGGGGCCAGGGGCAGCACCAGTCTTCCCAGCACTCGGTGCGGGCTGCACAGCACAAACTTGGGTGCTGCTGCTGGCCCCAGCCAGCAGTGGCAGCATGCTGTCATCCTGCATGCAGATCCGGGGGCCTGCACTCACCGGTGGATTGTAACATCTATCAACCTCTTGAAGGTAGGTGCTACTAAGCTAGTTAGTCACCCAGGTGAAATACATGTTGTACTGTCTACCATTTTATATGGCTTCTCCTGAACTATACCCAAAATATCTGCTGTTTGACGCAACAGTTCTTGAATGGTTTGTAGTCATGGAGTTATGGCAGAAAGTTCCATTCTCTCATCCAGTAAAAATGAGAAAATAACTGCTGACATACTATATTTTTTCCTGGATCTTTTCATCAGACCCTACCTCATGTAGTTGGAAATAGGTGGAATCACGATCTAAGCACCCTGCAGTGTCTTGTACAAGAGGAATACTTATGTTAATAACAAAGGAAACTGATTTTCCTGGCTTGCTGTAAACCTCAATAGGACTAAGAATGCTGATAAGGGTAAGAGGCAGTTGGCCAACAGGGAATGATAATTTTTAGGTTCCCTAGGATCATGGAAAGCAGCTAGGCAAGGCCTTCCTATTGAACTCTGAACCTCCTGAAGAAAAATGTTATTTAAATGTACTCCATGAAGAAGAGTAGAAACATTCCCCTTCTAAAAAGCTATTTAACTGTAGGTCCTATGTAAAACTATAGGGGTGTTTATACACATGCTCCGGGGGGGGGGGGGGGGGGGGGGG
>NW_005842525.1:947408-953739 GCF_000455745.1 Alligator sinensis
GAAGAGTGGCAACATTTTAATTAGAGTAGCCTGAGAGCTGCTTTAATTAAAGCACCCAGAACATCTTGTGTATTACTATCTATCTAAATGGTGGCAGTGGCACTTTAAAGCTCATTGAATGAGCTTTAGATAAAAAAATGCCCCTGCCACCATTTTGAAGCACAGTGATGTTAATACAGGAGACATGGAAGGCTGCAGTAATTGCCACACTCCCACAGACTCAAGTCTGCTTCAATGCACTAGAATTCCAGCATGTCAGAAAAGCCTCTGTGCTTGTGTATAGGCACCCCATGGAGATTATTTTTACTTCAAAAGAGTGGATTATAGACACTCCAAGGAAAACATGCTGAATGTAATTATACAAAAACTCTTATATGCTAGGAACAAAGATTCAGGGTAAAAAGTAGGAGAATCTGATGTGATAAGTCTCATATACAAGTAGTATTTTTTTTTTTTTTAAATGTGAATGAACACTCCTAATTTCAGAGTATATAACACAGTACCACTTACACAAATGTCTGGAAAACTTCAAGATCTGTTCTTACTGGAGGAATCAAGAGTTTCACAGCATCCTCTCTCTGAAGCCACTCAGGAGGAACACCTCCAAGAGAATTTATCCATGAAAAAAGTTCCTCATCAGATACATCCTTTAAAGGTGGGACAGAAGGACGACTTTTTGACTGCAGGCATCAGATAAAACAGGTTAGGAGTGTCAAAGAGTACTTTTTCCTGAAGAGTTAAGACTTAGGAAAGAAACTTAACAAGCATCTACTATATAGGCTTCTGTCCCATCATAGCACAGTATCATAATGACTGAGTTATAATTTAATGGCTGGTCAGCTTTAAAAATACCTTCAAAAATATTTTTATATAGGTAAGAGACTTGTAGGGTGTCTATATACATATATATACACATACATACATATACATACATACATACATACACACACACACATACACACACACACGTATACATACACACACGCGCGCGCGCGCAGGGAGGCTGCTCTGATATTACAGCGTGTTGAAGCAGACGATTAATCAACTCAATTAATCGAGTCTGCTGGAGCATGGTAATTACCACGCTCCAGCAGACTCCACAGTCATGTGCATCAGCATCCCTACACTGAAAAATGGCAGCGGGGGCACTTTAACTAAAGCTCGTTCATTGAGCTTAAACTAAAGCACCCTAGCCATCATTTTTCAGTGCAGGGGCCCTGATACATGTGATGCTCTGGGTGCTTTAATTAGAGCAGCTCTCAGACCTGGGTAGGGGCAGGAAGGGGAGAGAGCCGCTCTTATTAAAGTACCCTCTTCCCCCCTCCCCTGGAACATGTCTGTAAACACCTGTAGGGAGTAAGGGGTTGCCCCCACATTTCTTTAGAGCAGGGCTGCCCCCAGGGTCCCTGCCAGCCTTGTTCCAAGCATTGCTTCAACTGCAGCAGCAGTCCATGGCTCCAGATGCCCCAACGTCTAGCTTCCCCTTCCTGCCCCTACCCTAGATGGGGAGGGAAGGGCAGGGCAGCACAGCATGTCGCAGCTTATGGTGCCATGGAAGCCTGCAGTCCGGGTTGCAGTAGATCAAGACAAAAATATTTTTTGAAATGAAATGAATGAATGTTGTAGTATGTTTAATTTTTAGAATATAATTTGGTATTTTTCTGGTTCAGAGATGGCAAAACCCCTTGCTGAAAGGAGTAATTCTAGGGGGCAAGGGGAGGGACTTCTGGTCCCAAGATGGCGACCAGGGGGTGGGCATTTGTCAAGGGGCAAGGTTACCCCTGTGGCCCTCAATGACTTGCCAAAACTGGGTAAACAGCCCTCCACTCAAAATAATTGCCCACCCCTGGCTTGAAGGGTGCGCTGAAGGTTAAAATGGTTATCTTACATGATGCACATTTACGTGGGGAATCAGGGAGGCACTTGTAATTTTGCCTGGTTTCCTGTTTAAACTGTAAGCCAGAGACCATAAAGGATAATACGAGACGTTCTATCAGCCTCAACTTAAGCTCCCCACTGATAATGGAACATTTTTAAATAAGTCATCAGATCCAATGGTTATCTGTATTCTATAAACTGTAATAAGCCCACGTTGTCAATATTAGCATATGTGCTCTGGAAAGCACAAACAAATGTTTTATACATGATTATTATATAGTAAATATGTTATTTTATTTCACATTATCAAAATTCATGTCACTTACATGTGGTGCATATGCTCCTGACATGAAAAGATGTACTGGTTGTAGACCATACTTCTCTTTTAAGTGTACTGCAGTTGCAAAACTAACATAAGATCCAAAACTGCATGAAAAAGAGATATTAAATTAATATTATCAAAAGCATATGGGTGGGGGGGAAAACACCAACAAATTTAAACAATTTGAATCTCAATGTTACTATAGGAATTACATCTCAGGAAGCATTTTTTGAAACTATATATTGTACACTGGTATATTAAAAACAAGTTGTTATGAAAACAACAGAGTGGTTATATTAGGTAATTCACATTTAGAAGTTAAATAAAATTGTGCCTAGGTTTCTAAATCACACCTTAGATGCTTCCATTTTCTTCACCACTTTTCCTATTTTGTTGTATAAAGGAAAATTAGTATTTGAGACCAAATGCTGTCCATATTTGCTCACGATTGGCAGGATTAGTGTAAGGAGCAATAAGAAATAAACACATTTATAATCTAACACTATAAAAATAATGATCACAACAGTAATCATTAGGACACCAACAAGATTTGGGATAAACGGAGTAGAGTCCCTTCTGTGGCACAAATTTCCTATCCAACCTTGATTAGGTACCATAAGGCCAGCTTTTTAGTGAGACCTAAAGATGCTGGTAGGTCTGCGTAAGTGGATTTTTAAAAGTGCTTAGGGAATCTAACTGTTTATATAAGTGAGACTCAGGTGCCCAGGCATTTTTGGAAACCATACCAGGCAGTAATCTGCATCTCTAAGCACTCAAATACCTTTAAAAATCTGGCCTTTTGTTGTTCTGTAAAATGGTTGCACTTTCCTAATTAATAGACTAAACACATTAAAAATTGTGATGCTCTCAAACGGGTATTGTGCAAGTACTTTATATAGGTGAATCACGGCCCATCACTAAGCAGGTCTCCAAAGGTGCAACTCCCCCCTCCAGCAGTGTCACTATGATACTCTGGTACAGTGAAGAGAGCATTCTAAAAAACAAATAGTTGACTGAATATATTCTGCATCCACATAACTATGTTGATTTATACCAGCTGAGCATCTGGTCCACAGCAAACTCAGCTAAGCAACAAGGGAATTGCTCAGTTGGGGAGACAGTAATGTAGACCTTGTTTATACCACAGATATTCCACTGTGTCCATTATAACAATTCTCCCTTTACACACTGAACAACCAGATGACAACTGATCACTGCCAGAATCCATATGGAATGGAAATTGGGTAAATATACAATCACGTAACCTCTGTAAATGAAACTGATTGATGGTTTCAAAAGTAGTTGATAGATGTTTCTGTTGGCACATCAGATCATCTCATATCAGTGACTGACACCACCTGTTATGCCATCACCCAAAACTGCCAGTAATAAACTTCCTTCTATGCAGATATTACTATAGTAATGTAGCCACCAAATCTTTTCTGAAAAGGGAGGTTGGAGTCTAGGTAATACCTAAGGCTGGCCTTTAGTATCAACAGTAGGCTACACATCAGCCTTTGCAGCAATTTGTTTTGACAAAAGCATTCCAAGAGCTGTCAGAAGCCAACACAAGTCATTGACTAACTACAGGTTATGAATTCTAACCCCCTTCACCAGAATAATTTAAGTTTTGTTGTTGTTGTTTTGTTTTTTTACCTGTGACCAAAAAATGCAAAAGGTTTTTCTTGCAGCTCTTTTAACAAACTACTAACAATATCACTAACTAGAGTTGTCATGTCTTGTGCACAAGGATCTTTCACACGAGATTCTCTTCCAGGAAACCTTAAAGAGTACACTAGAAGGAAAAAAGGAATTAGAGTCATTTCAGCCCACTCTAAAGGTATTTCAGTTAAATTATACAATCCAAAATTAACATACTTTTTATTTATTCAGCAGAAAGAAAATACAAATTACAAGTTGTATGAAGGAATCTCTCTGTGAGAGAGAGAGAGAGAGAGAGAGAGAATAAAGAAAATATTGTGGTTGAAAAATAAGGGACATTATATGGGCTTCAGTCATTTCCTTTAGTCCTAAATGTTGCCCTCTCTAACCTATATAGATTGTAAATCTGTAATAGACAGGTTTAAATATATTTCTTTAACAAGCCTTTAACATTTCCTTATTTATTTGATTTATATGCTGCCCTTCCCAACAAGGTTTTGGGTGGCTTACAATAAAAGAAACAGAAACCTTTAACAGGACAATCACAAAACAACTCAGAAGGGGACTAGAATATAAACCTAAAGCAGAGATCCCTAAACCAGTGGGGGCCAACTTTTTTGGCAGGTGTGCCACAAATTAGCCCCATACCCTTCAGAGTACCACCCTGATCCCTTTCCCTTACCTTAAGGGATTCCCAATAAAGTTAGTAGGCGATAGGTTTACAACTAACAAGAGAAAGTACTTTTTTAAACAACATGTTGTTAATTTGTGGAACTCATTACCACAGGAGCTGGTGGAGGCAGATGGCAAAGCCAGGTTCAAAAAGAGACTGGACAAATTCATAGATGATACATCTGTTAATCTTGGAGATGTTTCCTCTAGTATCTCAAAACCAATAAATGGTAGATGCGGGTATTGAATAGTAGATAGATAACTCTAGAGATATCCAGTTCAATGCTCTCCTTGTATAGCATACACTTCTGCCAGTGTCGGAGACAGGTTACTGGGCTAGGTGGACTGTTGGTCTGACCCAGCATGGCACTTATAGTTTCATAGTTGGCAAGGTTGGAAGGGACACGAGCAGATCATCAAGTCCGACCCCCTGCCGTGGCAGGGAAGAGTACCGAGGTCAAATGACCCCAGCCAGGTGTTCATCCAGTCTCCTTTTAAAGACCCCCCAGGGTAGGAGCCTTACCCGATCTGCTGCTCAGTTTTCTACTCCCTCACCAAGCTGCTGCTCCACTTTCTGCTTCCTGCCCTGTGCTCCCTGTCTAATCTCATGCTCTACTTTCTGTTCCCTGCCCTATCTGCCACTGTGCTGCCTGCCCTCAGCCCAACCTGCTGTGTGCCACACAGAGGCTGCCCATGTTACATGTTGCAGGTAGCACATGTGCAGCAAGTTGACCATCCCTGCTCTAAACCATGTTTTAGCCTGGTTTCATTGCTAAATGCATGCCCAAATAGGAAGGTCTTATAGTGCTTCTGGAAGATGTTCAGGCTCAGGCTCTAGCGGGCCTCAAGGGGGAGAGCACTCCAGAAGCATCTGCTGAGAATGAGTGCCACATGTATTCACCAAGTAGACTTGGCTTATTAATCTACATGCAGGTGTATTAACCTACTTGCCAGAGGCTGCTTTTGGCTGATCTTAAGGATCACAATGGGACATGAGGGAGAAGGCAGTTCTTTGGGTACGTAGGGACCACAACATTTAGGGTCACAATTCAGGGTGCTGAATTGGATCTGGAAAGCAATGGGAGCCAGTGTGAACTCTGGAGCATTGAAGTTTGGTGCTTCTGGTGGCCCATGCCCATGGTAGACCACCACATTCTGAACCATCTGCAGCTTCTGGATGGTCTTCAAGGGCAGCTTTATGCAGTGTACACTGCAATAGTCTAAACTCAAGGTTACAAAGGCATAGATCAATCTCCAGACAAAGATCATTGACCAAGGCCATGAGTACAGTCTGTGCGCTATATCTAGTTTGAAAACTAGACTGACACGTCCAAGAAGCCAATGGCATCCACATGTGCCTAGAGCTGTTGGGCAACCCAGGATCTTTGAAAACTCTTGGCGCTCTGGTGTAGTGCCCGAAGACTGGAAGAAGGCCAATGTGGTGACTATCTTCAAGAAAGGGAGGAAAGTAGATCCAGCTAACTATAGGCCCATTAGCCTGACTTCTATCCTGGGGAAGATCTTAGAAAAGTTTATCAAAGAGGCCATCCTTAATGGACTCGCCGACGCCAACATCTTAAGGGATAGCCAGCACAGGTTTGTTGCGGGTAGGTCTTGCTTGACCAATCTCATTTCCTTCTACGACCAGGTGACCTATCACCTGGACAAGGGAGAAGAAATTGATGTCATGTATCTTGACTTCAAAAAAGCCTTCGATCTGGTTTCCCATGATCGCCTCTTGGAGAAACTGGCCAATTGTCACCTTGGGTCCTCCACGATCCACTGGCTGGAAAACTG
>NW_005842525.1:954172-959201 GCF_000455745.1 Alligator sinensis
GAGAGTCCGGAGAAGAGCCACGCGCATGATCAGAGGTCAGGGAAGCAGACCCTACGATGACAGGCTGAGAGCCCTTGAGCTCTTTAGCCTGGAAAAGCACAGGCTCAGGGGTGATCTGATGGCCACCTACAAGTTTATCAGGGGTGACCACCAGTATCTGGGGGAATGTTTGTTCACCAGAGCACCCCAAGGGATGACGACTAGGTCGAATGGTCATAAACTACGACAAGACCGTTTCAGGCTGGACATAAGGAAGAATTTCTTTACTGTCCGAGCCCCAAGGTCTGGAACAGCCTGCCACCGGAGGTGGTTCAAGTGCCTACATTGAACACCTTCAAGAGCAAACTGGATGCTTATCTTGCTGGGATCCTATGACCCCAGCTGACTTCCTGCCCTTTGGGCAGGGGGCTGGACTCAATCTTCCGAGGTCCCTTCCAGCCCTAATGTCTATGAAATCTATGAAACCCCTGCACCCTGCATTCAGTGACCATCCCCCAAAATAGGAGGTTGGATACAGGGCAATAACTGGCTGGAGAGTCAGTGTCAAGTGATGGTTTCTCAAGTAGGGGGCTGGATAATTGCAAACTTAAGAATGTCTGGCACCCCGCTCTCCCTCAAAGAGGCACTGACAACCCCCGCTGGCAGTCGTCCCAATCTTCCTTGGCTAGCTTTTACAAGCTGGGGCAGGAGGTGGGGGTGGAGGGTATGGGTCTAGTTCACAACGGGTTGCCTTCATCCTTCCCACCAGCACATCCTCTATACCAGTTGGTGACAGCAATTTAAAACAATACATTTAAAGAGGACATGACCAATCCTCAATCCCAAACTCTGACTTGGAATGATTCTAATGTATACCTGTAAAATCAGATACTATTTCAAACTGGTGCCCAGTGAACTAGGTATGTGTTATCTGTGGATTCCAAGTGCTCCACTACAGTTTGGTTGGTCCTCCAGGAACCCTACATCACATCAGTCCTCACCCTCATTCTCCCCTACCCACTCACCCACCACTGCTGCAACTGGCTGCTCTGGTACATGGCCAGAAATCCACTGCCCCTTTTTACCCTTCTGTTGGTACTTTTTGTCAATGAGCTGCCTTGAACTGCCTGCTCAATAGAAGCTATATTTCTAATTAGCAGTGGTGTTCTCACTTCTTATTTGATTGTAGCCCCTCATCATGCCCTGCTCCCAGCTCCTGGCAACCCTAAACCATGGTTCCAAGCACTCCCCCTCTGCCCCTACTAGCCACCCCAAGACAGGCAAGCACACTGTGGGGTTTGGTCAATTGCTGAAACTTTACTGAATTCATGTTTAGGAGAGAAAGGAAAGCAGAAAAGTGAAAACACCACCAGCCATAGGTCACCCACCCCCTGGGACCCTCAAAACATGGAAGCACTTCCCACCAATTTGCCCATTTAGCTAAGGCATTCTGGACTGGGTGCCTACTTCCATCCCCTAGTGTCAGAGCCACAGCGCTTAAACATCTAAAGAGAAAACTATTCTAACAATTGTGAACTGATTCCCAATTAGTGACATTTGGGCATGGTTCAATTGTTACATGTAGTTGCATGTTAGTAGGTACACATGCCTAACATATGGGGCCTCTGATCTCAGTTTGGGCCTGCAGATGGTACTATAATATAAATAACAAATAAGTACATTCTTAAACAGTATCAAGTATTAAAATTGTCTATAAAATATCTTCCTTTTTTCGAGAATTACAAAGCATACTGATAACTTATTAGTACTGCCCATGAGTACAGACTTCCTTATTTGCAGACTTTTCAGTTTTACACATAGTAAAACCTGGGAACATGGCATTTACTGACATGACTTAATGTCCTTTTCAAAAGCTGAGTCTTCACATTTGGATTGTTGCCCCTTTCTTCAGGAAAACTGAACATTGGACTAATCTGCAAAAATCTATTGTCCTTTACTAACCTTTTCTTCTGACAGACTGGAAAGATCATATAGAAGCAGGGGGTAACACATACCAAGAACAGAAAAGTACCATATTTAAGGCAAGCCACCACAAGGGAGGTGGGAAAAAACACTTCTTCAGGCTTTTATAATTTCTTTTAGCATGGTTAAAACAGTTCTGAACGTACATGCTGAGCAAGTGCATTTATTCAAAAGAGCCTACAATTGTTCTGAAGCCTACATCCCTAGTAACTTTCCTGGAAGTATTTCCATCTGAAACAAGACTTTTCTTTTACTTCAAGGAGAACTGGATGTGACTTGCACAACAATTCTCTGGAGGTATTCATAGTTTAGAAGACTGGAATTGTTTCAATGCTAATCTTCTCGCTTAGTGCCAGATTATTTTCTTTTCTTCTGAAAGGTCTGGCAAAGGTCCACTAGGTCTCCTCCTCAGATATTTGCCTATGAACCTTTTTCAATGCTGATGCACTATGGTAGCTACAGGGATTACTTAACTGTAACTAAATGCCAGTTTACTCCTACAAAGCCATTGTGTGACCCTGGGTTCTGATACAAGGCATGTAGAAGCATGCAGATAGATGTAAATAACTAATTCATTTGGGGTAAGAAAATTCTCTGCCACTTTTCAGCCTACTGAAACGCGTCTTAAAATGTTTCTTTTTGAACATTTTTGTTATATGAATAATTATGAATAGATGATCAAACTACTGTACCTGACAGTTAACAGACTTGCTTTTGAAACAGTCAAACCTGCTTTAGCTTTGAGAAAGAAATTTAACTAAAATAGTTATACTCATATATTGCACCCATTCATCTCCTGGAGTTCATACAGGGGAACAAGGGGGTTGAGAGCACTCAGGACTCCAGTGGAAATCTTAAGAACTTTTCAGGAAGGGACCCATATATTCTGAATGTAATTAGAAAGATGACAAAGTTCTCTTTAACAGTACTGGGTACATTTTATTTAATATCTGACTACCAAGCACATTAGCATCCTATCTAGATATCCTCTGTTTATTAAATGATACTTATTATACCTGAAAAATCACTGACCTTCTATTGAACTGTTGAAGAGTGAGCTCCATTGAGCAAAATGGAAAGCTCCCCCTCCAGCCCAGGGAAAGCAAATCAGCCTGTATACTGCATCAGGCCTTCTGTGCAGACACATAACAAGCTTCTCCATGCTGAAGAGAAACAATAAGCAATCATATTAGTTAATTGTAATCTCTTTTTTTGAATGTGAAAGTGTAGCTCAATTGAATTTAGCTTTAAACAGCAAGCTTGTGGTATTATCTATTATCAAAACTGTTAGTGCTATGCTACTGGCCCTTTAAAAAGAAAAAATAATTTTATGTATTTGTTTAAAAAAATACCATCAGACTCATTCTAAAGCATCAACTAATGTTTGAGGAAATTATCAACACTTTAAGATGAGTGAGCATTTGGTCTGTCTACAGAAGCCCTGTACTTTTACTAATTTCTGACACTGAATATATACTTACTTGCAGCAGTCAAAGGCCATTTTTACAACATACCCATTGAAAGCTAAAGCATACACAAGGAGGCCAACCTTACAAAATGTTAATCATTACTAGGTGTTGTTTAGAGTGGAGGACTCCCACTACCTTGAAGTGCTAGGCTGTGTTACTGCACAGCTGCCTCCCAGTGCTCCACTCAGTCTCCTTAAGGGTATATACAGATGTTTGGGGAGGTTAGGTAGAGGTTAGATCATGTTAAAAAATGGACAACCCAATCAATATAAGTTAAGTGTACCTCCAAGGTAGTTTAACTTAGATCGGGTCTGGTAAGACTGTCCTAACTGAACTTCTGTAGAGTTCACAGTGCAGTCCCAGGGCTCTTGCCTTGTGTCTCTCTTCCCCACCACCCCCAGCCACTGGACTATTTTTAGCCCCTCGCACCCCTCCCCCCACTTCCAGACAGACACCCCCCCTATGGACTAGCCAGCCCCCCACCCCAGCACCTTATAGTTCATGATAAGTATAGCTGATGTAAGAGAACGCTCTTCATACAATAACATTGTTTTTCAGTATGCACGCACTAAACAACGCTGCATTCTGAATGCAGGGGGAGGCAGCAGCTGTTGCAGCCAGAGTGATATAATTTTACAGGTTTTGGTTTGTGCATAAAGATCTGATCACATTCTGTATTATCTACAGTGATTGCCTCCAGTCTCCCCTAACCTCCTGGGAGCAGGGGCAGATCCATGGGGTACACTGGTGCCATTGCACCCCCATTTGATTCCTGCTCTGTTCAAAGTTTCAAACCAACTGCCTAGCAGTGGCAGCAGCAGCATTTCTAGTTAGGCAACAGAGAGGGAGTCAACTGACTTCATGCCTCATGTTCCGATTCCTTCAAAACTCTTCATTCCACAAGTGTTAACAACCCTCTCTCCTTTTTAATGGTCTTTAATGGTTCCAAGCTAGCCTCTCTCCTGCAATTCTTCTGTTAGCTGTTCCTCCTAAGATAACTCTTGTTTCCCAGCCCTGCAGACTGTTTTTAACTCTAGCAAGTAACATTAACTCAGGTGTGGAAATAATTTTCAGGGAAGCATTAGGTGAACTGTAAAGATGCTCGAGAAGGCGAGATTGTGTTTTATGAATCTGAAAAAGATGCACATTTAATTAGCTACAGGACTAATGAAACAACATTGATTATTTTTGCCTAGTTAGTTATATAGCCATAATATAAGATACAGCAAATTAGCACACATTCCAATAAGGTTTTTTGGGATTTTTGGCTCCTGTATTAAACCGAATCAGCCCCTAGCATATTAGCAAATCTTCTAGTTTCTTTTTTACCTAGAGAAAAAAAAATGTGTGTTGTGCTATATGTGATGATGCACTACATCATTTGCACCCCCCTTTTCATACTCCTAGATCTGCCCATGCCTGGGAATGTAACTAACTTTTTAAAAGTATCTCCCCCCTAAAGCACATTTGTATTTCCAAATTATTTTAAATAAGTTTGAAGCTGCCCTTCCCCCATCCCCATGCCCCACCAAACAAGCCACTCATGGCTGCAGGTGGCCCCAGCTCTGGGGAGCTGCTGCCCGCCGGGAGGCCCGGCC
>NW_005842525.1:959228-962189 GCF_000455745.1 Alligator sinensis
CAGCCCGGGCTCTAGCAGATACCCAGAGCCAGGGTAGCTGCTGACACCCACAGAGCCCAGGCTGGGAGGCCAGGGGCAGCAGGGCTGGGGGCCGGGGGCTTTGGCTAGGGGCACAAACAGGGCATCCTGCCATGTACCCCCTGACCTCATTTTGTTTTTCTGGCATGCCGGCACTCCGGCACCTTCCAAGGTAGGCATTGTGATGTTTTTCGGCACTCCAGCCAAAAAACATTGCCTACCCCTGCTCTAGATGTTGTCTAGCCCAAACCCCTACCATCCCCATCTATCCTATTACTAAAACTACACAATCAACCCTGTAACACAGCTTAATCATAAGAACTACTTTCAATACATCAGAAGCAGGAAAGCAACCAGAGAATTGGTGGAACCATTAGATGACCAAGGTATAAAAGGTGCATGCAGGGATGAGATGGGCATAGCAGGGAAAGCAAATTAATTCTCTGCATCAGTTTTTCTGTAGAGGATATTGGGGAGACTTGTACACTGGATCAATTCTTCCTAGCAGATAGATCCAAAGACCTGGATCACTTTGAAGTGGCAACACAGGAGGTTTTAAAGCAAATCAATACATTAAAGACTAATAAGTCACCAAGACCAGATGGTATTCACATGAAAATGTTGAAGGAGTTCAAATATGAAGTAGCACAATATTATGTAAGCTTAAGCTTCATGATCTCTTAAGGTGAGGTGACATTCAAGATCAAGTGACATTTGTGCCTGACAATGCCACCTGGTTCATGGAGCTCCTGACATGGTTTGAAGCCCAGAAGACTGTGATCCACCATGGACGCAACAAGCTGCTGGATTTGATAAGTTGGGTGGAAGACAGGGTATTGCATGAACTGCCAAGCTGTCCTCATGAAAACCACTGGAAAGGGGGCCTGTTTCAGGCAATAGCTGTGAAGCTGAATTAGTACTGCAGGTACAACCCATCACTACCACCATGGTTCAGGCAACCAGCTGCTTCCTTCCTTAGTGCTCTTTGCATTTTGAACCCCAGCCAGGTGCCTTTTCTCAGTTGTGACCCTCAGCTACTAAAAGCAATCCTGGGATGGGGAAAAGAGCATGGAACATGCCGCTTACATGAACTTCATCCAAGAGTGCTGGATGCCTGTGCCTGTGTTCAGGAACTGTCTGTGACCAGTTTCCACATATGTATGCCTTGGCAGTACGCTGCCTCACCATTCCAGCAAATTCAGTAGCTGCTGATCATGCCATCTCAGTGTACAGACAGGTGTTCACCCCACAGGGACAGAGAATGTCTGCAACAACTGCAGCTGGATGCAGCATGCTTGCATTTAATAACTACCTGAATTGCCTGTCTTAAGGTTAGCGTTCAGTTTCTGTAAACTCCTTTTTATAATGTCCTTTACTAAAGTGTATATAGTTTGGTATTAATAAGGTTTATATAGTTGGTATTAGTTACAATTCATGGTGTGCATAGCTTTATTTTAATAAGATATTTCATTTTAGAGTTTAATTAAGTGCTTACATTGCTTAATAATGTGTCAGTTAATGGCTTCCATAGGCTTAATCTCCTGATTAAGCCTGCTGTAGCCATTAAGGGAATCATTGTTAAGCAATCTAAGTGGCAATTAGGGCCACCTGGTAAGCTCCATTAAGGGGCAGGACTGCCGGGACCCCTGGGCAGATCAGAGATGGGGGGGGTGCCACACTCAGCCCGCAAAAATGGCAGACAGCCCTGAGATCTGCCTGTGAAATCAGCTGGCTGACTCCTCAAGTTCATGATATACCTCCTTATCAGTTAAATCTACACAGTTTAGACTAATCTGCGACAACTGAATTGATTCAGCTTCGGGCTTTTTGACACACTGTACTTAGCTCTTATGTTCTTATGTTCTCAATTGCAATCCATATAGCATAGCAATAGAACTGGATTAGACAAATATGTTCTCTAGCAATTAATTAATTAATTACCAAATTAAAATGAGGGTGAAACTGTTAAAAGTAAATTCATTAAGTACATTTTCCTCGAGAACTTTATTTAAAAAGCTAAGAAATTACATTCTTGGTTTTCGTTAGCAACTGCATTCTTTAGCAATAGAAAAATTAACAGTGTCATTCTTTGTAAAGCTCAGAGTTTTTGACGGAGCTGTTACATTTCATTGATGCAATGTACTTTTTGAAAAGCAAGAGAAATATATGCAGGGCTCTGAAACACAGAAACAGGAGGATACATGATTCTGTTTACTAAGTCTGTAACAGGAGGGATGGCAGGGTCGCTGTGCTAGCCCTTGCCGCCTCCTCTACTGTGCCAAGCTTCGGACTTGCACCCTCCTATTCTCGCCCACCACGACTTTGATGATGTGTTTTTATGGGGAGGCTACCTCTCCTCCACTTGGCCACAGTTCTCCTGCTCCGGGTGTCCTGCGTATCTAAGCCTTGTAGGCCTTCTCTGTACACCACCCTTCTCACTAGGGCCTTCTCTGTACTGCTGCCCCTCTCCTGGGGCTCTCCGCGCTCACACTGGGGCCTTCTCTGCAGGGCTGCCCTCTCTCATGGGCTCTTCCCTCTGCAGGGCTGCCCTCTCTCGCGGGCTCTGCTTTGGAGCTGGGGTCTGTACTCCCAAACTCTGTGCCCTCACTGGGGCTGGGGTCCTCAGTCTACCGTGAGTCCCCTATGAAGCCTCCTCCATCCCCTTATAGCCTCACACAAACCACTGGTGTTAAACAACAAAACGATACAGAAACTCGAGCCTCCTGGCTACAACTTAAACATAAGCCACCTGGCTGTAACGACATTGCTTGGACATCTTGGAGCTGCTCCCCTTTACTCTGCTAGCAGTACCTGCAGTCAGGCTTCTCCTCGCATCATTGCTCCAGGAGCTTCTCACTCTCTGGCTGCTGGCAGGGAGCTCCTTCTGCCTTGGATGCTGGTAGGGAACTGCCTCTGGCCTCAGCTTGTGGTTTATAAAGGGCA
>NW_005842525.1:964137-982390 GCF_000455745.1 Alligator sinensis
TCTCTCTGTCTCTCTCTCTCTCTCTCTGTCTCTCTCTCTCTCTCTCTGTCTCTGTCTCTCTCTCTCTCTCTGTCTCTGTCTCTGTCTCTCTCTCTGTCTCTCTCTCTCTGTCTCTCTCTCTCTCTCTCTCTCCTGGCAGGGAGCTCCTTCTGCCTTAGATGCCAGTAGGGAACTACCTCTAGCCTCAGCTCCCCCCTCATAAGAGCCAGGCATTGCCCCTTATAGCCAGCTGACCTCTGGCAGGTGTGGGTCGTTTTCTGCCTCCTGTTGCCCTGGCAACCAACACCTGAGGAGTCTTCCGGGCTCTCTCAGTAGCAGGCACCTTAGTGTCCTGCTACAAAGTCAGACCAGCTACAAAATAAAATTTACTTCAAGTTGTATATATTATTGCTTGATAAATGTTGACCTTTCATATTACTGACTGTGAAATGTAGTAAATAAGACATGCAGTAGTAAATAAGTACTACTTATTTAGTAAGTAGTAAATAAGATATGCATTGCAAAATAATACTTGTTTTACTCTCAGCATGCAGGCTCAAAGGTCCTACCTGTATCTTGCTGGTCACTGTTTACTTTTATAACTTATCTGTGGCCATTTGGAACATCATGGTTACAACTATTCTGCATACCATGGTCACTCAACTTCTCAGTGACAGCAGAGATAAAACTCAAATCTTCCTGCTCCAAAATACATTGGTTTCTATCACTTGAGCTGTTAGCTTGATACACATGTAAAGCAGTTCTAATTTCATCCAATAGAAGGCAGTAGTACTTCCTCCCCAAATCTACTCTAAAGGGCTAAAGCTTTGAAATCTTAAGAAGCTAAAAACAAACACTCATATAAACCAACAATAAACATTGTTAGATCCCGACTCCATGTGGCACCCAACTACTAGGGAGACGACAATCCAATTGCTCATGGGTCCTGTTACTCATGAGCCAGAGCAGGCAGGGAGCAAACACCAGCACACATTGCTCACAACAGCTTTATTCAGAATGGAGACAGCTTCGGACTAGCTTCCAAAAAAAAAAAAAAACACAACAAACCGGGGAGGCACAGTGAACAATAGCTTTTTCAAACTTTGGTTTATACTCATTAACATTCACTGCACCTTTGTCCCTCCTGCTGTTCCACCCATTTCAAGCTCTGCCTCTGTTTACAGTTTGATTCATTAGCATGGAATTGCCTATGCATTTAATTCATTTACATGTCTTTTTGCTAAGAGTGCATGTCTAAGACCTTGACTTTACTTCTTCGGTCAATGGGCGGACTTTGGAGGCTTTCACCAATCACCATTCACCTTTTCACATATGTTCATCTCAGATTCTATTACCAATAATGTGTTGTTTTTCACATTCCAGTCTGTTTTTCTGTCTCATATTGTACCATCTTCCACATTCCTAAAACATCACTTCATTCATAACACACAGACTCACACAGATTTACTTGCTGCTTTTTCCTTAGAAAATGGTTGACACAGTTAAGATGGTTACTTAGCATAAGCAAATGGCTGGCTTAGATATCATTCTGCCTTGTGGTCAGCAGCTTTTGCTAAGCCACAGGTAATAGCCTTTTATTCAGCTACAAATCCAGTGCTTCCTAAAAATCCACATAGTGTTACCCTAACAAACATTATAATATACATTACAAAATGACTACACGCACACCCTGGGTATAATGCTGCATGAAATACTATATTTCTATATATCTTTAGAAAATGCCAGATGCAGTTATGAAGCAGAGCGGGAAGGAAGACTAGGCTGACTCAGGTCTGGATTTTATTAATTCCCCCAGAATGTTTAAATACCCCTTAATTTCAGTTTGTTTTTACGGGAATCTTAATTCATACATCAAGGGTGTTGTGGTAGATTTGTTAAGGTGTTTTGCTATGGCTCCAGTGGCATAAGTTCAAGTCTTGCTTTAGACTCATGCTAGAGGCTGTCCCCAGTTGACACAGATGTAAATGGTTAATTGGTCTTTCAGGCTGGTGAATACAAGGCAGCTGGACACGATACTGGCCAAAACACTTTCTTGTCTACTATTCTCTGCCAGGGTGCAACAGCACCCTGAGGTTCCATGAGATGTGTTTAAGGGTGCCAGGTAATATTAACACCATTAAGTGTACAAACACCTACACATGATTCACAAGCTAAAGCAAGAGATTTCAAATAGAAATCCATAGTATTAAAAGTATTCCAACCTGTTGTGATCTTTCCGAGTTCCTTGGAAAAGAAGAATTGTTTAATTATATTTCTATAGTCAAGAAACAATTAAGAGGTAACAGGTGACATTTTCTGAGGCATGCTTTAAGTTTTAAAAAGTTGGTGCACCTTAACCACACTAACCCAATGGACTGTTAGGCTCAGAGGGACATTAGAATCATAGAATCATAAAAAATTAGGGTTGAAAGTGACCTCAGTAGGCATTGGCAATGCCTAGGGGGTGCACACAGGTACACATGCACCCCCTGAGACTGGCGGTGCACCCCCAGCAAAAAGCACCGCCAACACTGTCAGTGGTGCCCGTGGGCAGTCACTGCTTGCCACCCGCCCCTGCCCCCCCCCGCTGACACCACTGGCGGCATCTACGGGCAGTCCCCAATCACTGCTGGCTGTCACTGATGCTGCCAGTGGCGTCTGCAGGTGGTCGCCAACCACTAGTCAATGCTCGCCACCCCTATTCCTCCCTACCACTGACACCACTGCAGCTGCCTGTGGGAGCTCCCTGCTCGGCCTGCCTCTGACACTGCCACAGCCACAGCTGCCTGTGGGTGCTTCCCGCTCGCCACCACCACCAACACCTGCGGGCGGTCGCCATGCCCCCCCACCCTCCAGGGGCATATGGCATTCATGTCAGTAGGTCATCTAATCCAAACTCCTGCTCAAAGCAGGACCATCCCCAACTAAATCATTCCAGCCAGGGCATTGTCAAGCTGGGCCTTAAAAACCTCTAAGGATGGAGATTTCACCACCTCTCTAGGTAACTTGTTCCAGTGTTTCTCCACCCTACTGGTGGGAAATTTCATCCTAATATCTAACCTGAACCTCCTTTGCTGCAACTTGAGACAATTGCTCCTTGTTCTGTCATCTGCCACCACTGAGAACAGTCTAGCCCCATCCTCTTTCAAACCACCCTTTAGATAGTTAAAGGATGCTATCAAATCCCCCCTCAGTCTTCTCTTCTGCAGACTAAATGAACCCAGTTCTCTCAGCCGCTCCTCAGAAGTCACGTGCCCCAGCCCCATCACCATTTTTGTTGCTCCCCGCAGGACTCTCTCCAACTTGTCCACATTCCTTCTATAGTGGGGGGCCCAAAACTGGATACCATACTCCAGATGTGGCCTCACCAGTGCAGAATACAGCAGAATAATTACTTCCCTTGATCTGCTGGCAATGCTTCTACCAATGTAGCCCAGTATGCTGTTAGCCTTCTTGGCAACAAGGGCACACTGCTGGCTCATATCCATCTTATTGTCCACTATAATCCTGAGGTCCTTTTCTGCAGAGTTGCTCCTTAGCTAATCAGCCCCCAGCCTGTACTAGTGCATGGGATTCCCCTCATCTTAAGTGCAGGACTTTGCACTTGTGCTTGTTGAACCTCATGAGATTCTTTTTGGCCCAATCCTCCAATTTGTCTCGGGCTCTCTGAATCCTAGCCCTGCCCTCTGTCATAACCCAATGATTTTTAGTGCCTCGGCACATTGGAATTTTCCCGCCACATGGAGCTTTCTTTGCACGGTGGATTTCTCAGCTGCAGAGAGAAAACCCCGGTGCAAAGAGTTCCTGCCACACGTATGCAAATTAGTGTCTCACTATTGGTCAATTCTAAATTATTCCTACGTGGCGGCTAGCAATTGGCTCGGTAGCCGTATAAAAGGTTAGAGCAATTTCTGCCCAAGTTGGAGGACTCCACAACCATCTCGTGGGGAACTCTAAGCGCGCTGTGGAGCCTAGCAAACTCCACGTGCGTCTTGGAGGAGGACATAGGGGCCTGATCAGCTTCTAGCCACTCCCCGTCATAGTGGAAAATTTGACGTATCCCCTGTGTTGAGCGTGCGGAGTCGTACATCAACGACTCATCTCAGTTCGGTTCGGAAGAGATCTCACTTCTGTTTGTTTGTGTGCAACTGTAACTCAAGCAAGTTTCCTTCCTGCACTGTGACCATCGGCAGTGTAAGTAAAGCTTTCTTTGTACAACCAATACGCTTCTGTGCCTAACTCTACTCCATCGTGGAAAAACCCCACCTGACGGTCCGGGCTACTGGCCATAGCCTTAGACTGCCCTCGGTCCCGACACCCTCCAGCGTCTCTACTACACCCTGCAACTTGGTGTCATCTGCAAATTTGCTGAGGGTGCAATCCATCCCATCTTCCAGATCGTTAATGAAGATGCTGAATAAAACTGGCCCAGAACCCACCCCTGGGGCACTCCACTTAATACCAGCTGCCAACTAGACATTGAGCTAGTGATTACTACCTGTTGAGCCTGACAATCCAGCCAGCTTTCTATCCACCTTACAACCCATCTATCCAACCCATACTTCCTCAGCTTGCTTGCAAGAATGCTGTGGGAGAGGGTATCAAAAGTCTTGCTATAGACAAGGCATATTATGTCCACTGCTTTCCCCACATCCACAGAGCCAGTCATCTCATCACAGAAGGCAACCAGGTTGGTCAGGCATGACGTGCCCTTGGTGAATCCATGCGGACTGTTCTTAATCACCTTTCTTCTCCTTCAAGTGCATAGAAATGAATTGTTTAAGGATCTGTTCCATGATTTTTCCAGGGACTGAGGTGAGGCTGACTGGTCTGTAGTTCCCTGAACCTTCCTTCTTCCCTTTCTTAAATATGGGTAATACATTTGCCCTTTTCCAATCATCCAGGACCTCCCCCAATCGTGACATGTTTTCCAAGATAATGGCCAGTAGCTCTGAAATCACATCAGCCAACTCCCTCACCACCCTTGGATGCATTGCATCCGGCCCCATGGACTTGTACACATCCAGCTTTTCTAAATAGTCCCTAACGTATTCTTCCACCACTGAGGGCTGCTCACATTCTCCCCAAACTGTGCTGCCCAGTGCAGTAGTCTGGAAGCTGACCTTGCCTGCGAAGACAGAGGTAAAAAAAGGCACTGAGTACTTCAGCCTTTTCCTCATTATCTGTCTAGGTTGTCTAGGAAGACTAGGTCGTCTTCCTTACCTCAAGAAAGTCTTCCCAAAGTACTAAATTAGGGCCATCCACCAGGGGGGTAGTATAGGCCCACAGGCTCCTGACTGGCTGCTGCTCTCATTGCTCTTTTTACTGCAGAGGCCTGAAACTTTGAGGGAGAGCAGCATGGTGGGAGGGACCCCAGTAAGCTGGAGCAGACAGCAAGGATTGGGTAAGACGGCAAGGACGAGAAAGGGCCTGGCTGCCTGCTTAACAGTGCCGTCAGGGTGCAGGAGCTCATACTGTGGGTGCAATGGTGATGTGGGGTTCACACAGTGGTGGTATGGAGAGCTCATGCTGCCCACATTGCAGAGAGTTTGGAATTGCATGGCAGGGTAGGATGATGTCCAAGGGAACCCATACAGTATGTGGCCCCATGGCATGCATCATAGGCGGCAGAAGGCAGGGGCTAATGGAGCTTAGCCTCCTCAAATACAGGGCAGCGGTGGCAGAGGGTAGGGCCACAGGGCAGCCTGGGTGCAAGCTCCAGGCAGCTGCAGCAGGGGCGGAAGGACACGCACAGACACAAACACAGCCAGAGACTGCAGCAGCCCGGTGGCGTGCAGAGCACTGCCCAGCACAGCAGGTAAGTCTGTCGTGGGGAAGTGGCATGGGGGGACAGATCCAGGCCTCCGCAGTGAGGAAGGGAGTGGGGCAGATGCAGGGACAGGGGCTTGGGTGAATGAAGCCCCAGGGCTGGGTGGGTCATGGGATGCTTGGAGCCTGGATGGCTCATCCAGGAGCGCCAGGGGTTCCTGCCACTGTGTGCACCCTGGCAAAGGCCCAGGGGTCATGTGCTCCCAGATCTGTGCATGGGGCAAGCTGTCACTGCGGTCTGGGCTTTGCACCCTGTGCACAGCAGACACATCCTCCAGGGCAGCAGCAGCAGGGCTCAGAATCCAGCCCACAGTGGCAGCCCACCCCATGCACAGATCTGGGAGGCACATTCTCCCTGGGCTTCCCCTGGGGTGCGCACATCCCAGGAACCCCAACATCACCCTGAACGAACCACCCGTGCTCTGAGAGTCCCATGACCCGCCCCAGCCACAGGGCCCCATTCATTTCAGCCCCTGTCCCTGCCTCTGCCCCACTCCCTGTCACCACGGGGGCCTCGATCTGCACCCCCCCCCCACTTCCCCATGACAAACTTACCTGCTGGGAGGTGGGGTACATGCACATGGGCTAGCATGCACATGCGCAGCCTCCCCAAATAATATTTTCTCCTTCCACCTATGACATGCATAATATGTATCCAGGACCCACAACCAGTGCAGTATGAAGCCTCTAGTTGCTCTGAAGTTGAATAACCCTGCACTAAAGCAGGACCCTACCAGATTATAGAATATACTTTGATCTCATATATTGAAACTTGAAAGGAAGAGCACATCATGCACAAGGGAAAAGTTTTAAGATGCTTCAGGAGAGGTAAACTGATTAGAGTTAAAGAGAAATCAGTGCTATTTTACTAGGCACTGGAGATTACATGGTATGGTGCTTGCAACAGCAGAGGACTGGACACACTGACCCAGGGGATGGATACCTTCCAGTCCAACTATTTTACTTAATCTGTAAGCACACGACTTGAATGCTAACTGCAATGTTACAATTACAATGCCTTTGTAAACAATTCTCTTAATAAAAAGCAGTTTCATTTTACAAGTACTCTGTATTCTCATTACAGTTGTTGCAGTTTTATGGCAAGACAGGCTGAGATTAACAGGAAAACAAAGCAGTACCTGAAAACAGCAGACAGGAAGCCTGGAGAGACTCGGATAACTGGAAAATGGGTTGTTCAGATCTTCAGAAAGAACCAAAAAACCTGTACAAGCATAAAAGCAGTGGGAACACAAGTTAATTCTAGGAACAAAGCTTACTATGTTGGACAGAGATAAATACATAAAAGTAAACCATTTTTCTAAGTTACTGAGGGAAAAGAATAAGGAGTAAGGCAGTGTTACCAAGACCAATGGCTGAAGCTCTGGAATAGTTGATGAAGCTGCTTATGTACAGTCAACTGAGGAGTACAGAATAACAAAACCTTCCCTCCCCCACCCAAAAAATCATGAAACAGAAAAAGGAACAGATGCTTACATTACAAAGCCAAAAACCGTCATTTGGGTGCAACTTTGGATAAATACTAATTAACTAGTGACAGGATACATTATCTCTCTTAGAAATCAGAAGCAAAGGAAAGAGAAAGGTAACTAAATAAATGTTTTCAGTTATCACGGACAGCTGAAATGTCCAGGAAAGAATTCAAACAATGACACTCACTAGTGCAGAACAAGTACATATGTTCAAGGCTAAAGAAGGCAGGATACAGACAGACCAGTTGTAAATGCAGGGATCATGGTTCACTTTACCATGGAAAGCAGCAAGAAAGAATAATGCTCAGCACAGAGGCAAGGGTCAAGGGAAAAAGAACTACTTTATGTCTCAATTCTGCAGCTACTACACACAAAAAAGCGTAAGTAATGGATCACAATAAAGTCTGTACTGTGACTTTATCAGACCCAGAGATTCTCAGTGCACATGCATTACACAAGACAGTGCCATCCATTCAACTGACATACTTTTATCTAATGGCATTAGATCAGTGATCTGCTCATTTCAGCTGGATTGCACAGCCAACTACAATGTAACCTCAGCAACGACGACAAGAATAGAAAAGTAAGATCAAATGCTAGTTGTATTTATACAGAATAAAACATCCTCAGACGAAGCTACCCTTATTATTTACCTAATTATATATTTTTGGCCTCAATAAGGGTAAAAGTAATATAATGCAGACCACAGAGCAAACTTTACAGGTAAGGGATATTGAGATAGTTAAACATCCATTCCACAACTACAACAAGATTAACAGTTTGGCAATGTTTTTTCCTAATCCCTTCTTTTTTGTCTGTTTATTAAATACCCGGATTGTAAATTCCTCGTGTGTTACATGAATGATAACACAACATAATTAAATTATAGATTAAAACTAATCATTTAAAAATGCGCTTCCCAAAACCTTCTTTTGGATCTATTTAGTTTTATATTCAATTCCAATTTACAAAAAGTCTCTCACCCTTCTAGAGGTTTCTTGTTGAGTTGGGTTATTCACAGCTGTTGCTAGCTGTAAGATGCGGCTGGTAGCAATCTTTTTTTCTTCAGGAAAAACCCACCAAATTGCTTTCATGTAGATGATATTTTGTAAAGAACCTGATGTTCTTGTCAGTGAGTTGTTGAGGCACTAGCTGGTAACTCTTATTACTTACTTGACTTTTCAGCCAGCCTACCAGAAATGAAGACATCACCTAATTGGGCTGTTTATTTTGCTGGCTTGAATTCCTGTTGGGTTTGGATCATCCATTTATTCATGTAGCACGTTTGGGCAAGTAAAGTCTAATTAATAATGCAGCTCTTATGAAACTGTGGTTCCTAAGTTTTACCTCTCCTGAGGAACACAGGAAATTGCAGCAGCTTGATGAAGAACTCTCCCAATGTGGAAACTATAGAGCTGGGATATGTGGCGCACTCATGCCCTTTTGTGGCATCTGGCATCCTGCAAGCAGCAACCTATCCTTAAATTGGAACACTTCTTTAATTCCTCCAAATCATCTTTGCTGTCACAGAAGTTCGGTTTTGCATCTACAGAAGCCAAAGGCACAATTTCAATTGATTTGAGTGACAGTAAAAGGGCCCACGCTTGTTCTGAGAAACATTCAATTTGTTCTGCAAGATTTCAAAGCTTATAGAGCTAAGAGACTAAAACAAGTTCATACTATCTCTAAACACTTTGTTTTATGGGAACAGAAGAACCAGCTTCGCCAATTTTACCTGGTAAATTCTGAACATTGAGTGAAAAATCTAATTTCTTTGAAAAGGAACGTCTTAAAATATAAGAAATCTAACTATGGGAGCTCTAAATGATAAACATAAAACATAGATCAAATAACTAAAAATAAATCAAATATAAATTATTTTTAGATTACATCCTTAAATAGGCATGCTTTAAAAAGACTTCAAAGAACCTTATTCCCTAATAAAATTCCGGCCGCAGGAAAATTAATGAAAAGAAGATTTTACTCTAGACCCCGTCCTGTATTTTTTGATACAGAAGAACATCCTTCAGTCTAAAAAAGTTTTTACAAAGGATATTTATTTGGACTGGGTATATAATAATTTAATCCAAACAAATTTTAGGCCCATTTATGGGTGGATTTAGGATTTTGAAAGAGGGGGTGCAGATTAGAGATGCACCAATATATCAGTCGCATATTGGATCGGCACTGACAAAAGGAAAATTAACATTATCGGCAATTGGCTTTTTTGGCCGGTGTAGCCGACAATGTCATCAATAAATGCCATGTGCAAGCACATAGCCACCATGCACATGTCCAGAAATACAGCCGGGAAGCTTGGAGAGCAGCGTCCTGCCAGTAAGTCTGTGGCAGGGAAGGTGCAGGGCAGATAGAGTCTACACAGTGAGGGAGGGAGGAAGGGAGGGAGGGAGGGAGGGGGGCAGGGGTATGTGCTGCCCAGCCAGGGTAGTGAATGGGACCCTGGGACATGGAGCGGGATGGAGTTGAGGATGGCTCATCCAGAAGGCACGGGGTGCTGGGGAGGGGATGTGGCTCCCCACTGTTGCGCTTACACCTGGGGAGGCACAGGAGGGCATGTGCTCCCCTTGATTTGTACACAGGGAAGAGGGGGGCTGCAGGCTCGGGGACAGGGGCTGCACCAGCCTCTTTCCAGTGAGGGGGCTGGGCTCAGAGTAGGTGGGAGTGGGGTAGGCTCAGTTGTGCGGAGGTGGGCAGCAGTGCTGGGACGGGTGGCTATGGGGAGACTAAAGTGAATTTTAGTGTGGCTATAGTCCCCCAAGCTCACCCTAGTGCCACTCCTGCTGGGGGCACTCTGCTCTGCTTCCTTTCCCTTGGGAGCCCCACGCTAGCTGTATGCCCCCCACCTGCCTTGCAGCAGGATGCTCCCGAGGGAAAGGCATCAGAGCAGAGTGACCCAAGCAGGGGCGGCACTGGGGGGGCGCTGTAGCCACCCCAAAATTCACCTTAGCTCCCCGATAGCCACCCCTCCCAGCACTACTACTTCCTGCCCTATGTAGCTAAGCCCACCCTATTCCCACCTGCTCCAAGCCCAGCCCCCGAACTGGGAGAAGGCTGGTGCAGCCCCTGGCCCTGAGCCCGCAGCGGGCAGCAGCTTTTGCCCTGTGCACAAATCTGGGGAGAGACATGCCCTGCCACATGCCTCCACCAAGGGTGCACACAGTGGCAAGGAATTACTCCCCCTCCCCACACTGTCCCATGTCCCTTGAACAAGCTGCCCACAGCTCCGTCCTGTTCCCAGCCCCAGGGTCCCATTCACCACCCTGACTGGGCCCGCTTGCTCCTGCACCTGCCCCACTCCCTCCTTCACCACAAGGGCCTTAATCTGCCCCCCCACACCCCTTTCCTCCTCCACACCCCTTCCTCCACACAGACTTGCCAGCAAGATGCTGCTCTCCAAGCTGCCCAGCTGCATCCCTGTAAATTGGCTATCAGATCAGTATCGGCCGATATGGCTGGTTAATAATCAGCTATCAGTATCAGCCAAGAAAATCTTTATCGTGTACCTCTAGTGCAGATGATGAGGCACATCAACCCATAAAACATAAACACATTTTTTTCCACTTAAAAGAACCTAGGTCCACATCCAGACAAACGCAGATGTGTGGTATGTGGCACTGCAGAACCATCTGCGGTGCCACACACTGAACATGCAGGCATTCCCTGTCCTGCTACTTTGGAGCACGGGGGTGGGGTCTCTTGACCCTGAAAGATCTTGGGGTCAAAAAAACCCATGCCAAAAAATAAAAAAGCGGGGCAGCATACATGGCAGCAGCATGCGCTGCCTAAAACTGGAGTCTCGCTGGCTGGAGCTATGCTCCAGCTGCCAGCTAGGCTTCCTGCTCCAGGAGTGATATGGCTGCAGCTCCAGGAGGCTCCTAGGGTCCCAGGTAAGGCTGCTGGGGCCAGCACAGATGCTGGCCCCAGCCTCTGCTACCCCACCTGGGGTAACCTGCCATGCACCAGAGCATGCATGGCACAGGAGTTCCCTGGGGGAAGTGACACCTTGTGCCACTGCTACTTGTCCCCAGGGAGATGACATTCCCGCTCGTGGAGACATGGCCTAGAAATGTTTCCAATAAGCTACAGGCCTAGCACTATATTATTCCACTTAAGATCAAAGCAAAAACAAATATAACTTTATTGGAATGTTCACTAATTTGCTAGATTGTATATTAGGTTTAGAAACAACAAAAATTGAGTCCAAAATGGGCAAAATAGTCAAAAGATATTATTTCATTAGTTCTGTAGTCATTATAATTCAATGTACATAACTCAGGCCTGTAAAACAAAATCTAGTCTTCTTGAGCATCTTGACAATGCCTCCAGTACTTCACTCATCCTTTTCTACACCTGAGATAATATTAATACCCCTGAATTAAGATTCTTAGCTTGACTGTGAAACAGAAGAGAGATATTACCAGGAATGGTTAACAGGCAGCAAAATGAGAGGGGGAAGCTGTCAGGGTCCCATGGAAGGGAGGGGAATTTGGAGGAGTCCCCTTAGAGGGTGACATCAAGAACCTGAAAGCTGCAGTTGGATATCCAAGGTGTGTGAGGAGGTGTATGTGTTTATTGGAGGGGTGCCCTTGTCTCACACATTTGGTTGGGGGGGGAATAGGTGGCTAAAGGGCACTGGGTGCCCCTTCCCTGGCCTGGCCTGGCCTGGTGCAGCCCCCAGGAGGATGGCCTGGGCCTGATCCTACCTCAGTGCTGAGTGAATCTCTGCCAGTGCCGCCCCACTCAAAATTGGGACAAAGGTGATGGAGAGGGGCAAGTGCATAGGGCAGTGCCAGTTGGACAGCACCAGTCAGCATGAGTGGGCACCTGGCAGCTGCACTGCGACACAGGGTGAGCAGTGCTATGTAAGGGCAAGTTGAGGCAAGTTGAGCTGAGCCCTCTTTGTGCTCTCCCATCCCACCTGACCCCTGGGGCCAGCACGGCCATCATGGCAGTGTGGCACAAGCTCGGCTAGCAGGGTGGGGAAGGGTGAGGAGGGAGATGCCCCATGCTGTGAGGGGCTGCCAAGTGCTGCAGGGCTCTAGACCGCACCAGGGCATCTTGGGAGGGGAGGGAGGGAGTGGTGACTAATGTGCTACTGCCTAGTGAGGCAACACATTGGGCCTGGCTCGGCCTCACAGCGTTGCATCTCAAGGGCTCTGTAGGCGCCGCTGAGATCAAAGCCACCTCAGCCTCCCCCGCCCCCTCTGTAGGGGTGCTCAGAGATGGCACTTAGATGTTGCTGGTGGCCAAACTGGTTGAGTTGATCCCCAACAGGCCCGGCTGTGTTGGTCTCAGCCCTTGGCTCATGAAGCAGCCACTTTTCATGATCCCCCAGACTCATGCCTCAGGTCTACCTCCACTCCAGGTCTTAGCACCAGCTGAATAGCTGTCCCTCCTTAGCCTGGGCTGCCAGGCCCTCACCGTGGGCCTCACTGTTCCTTCTCTGCCTACAAGCAGGTTGGCCTTGCCAAGCCCATAAGTTCAAGGTTATGCATTGGAAGGAAGAGCACATCATGCAGGAGTGAAAAGTTTTAAGATGCTTCAGGAGAGGTATATTGATTAGAGGTATATTGCAGAAGAGTCTGTAGATCCTGAATCGGTCTCATCAGCCATATTTGGACTCACAGATAATACAATTATGGAAGACAATCATCCTCCATTGCAAGGGATTGTGAAAGAAGAAGAATTGATTAGAGATAGAGAGGTATCAGTGCTATTTTACTAGGCACTGGAGATGACATGGCATGGTGCTTGTAATAGCAGAGGACTGGACATACTGACCCAGGGGATGGATACCTTCCAGTCCAACTTTTTAGTTAGTCTGCAAGTACACGGCTTGAATGCTAACTGCAATGTTACAATTACAATGCCTTGGTAAACAATTATCTTAATAAAAAGCAGTTTCATTCCACAAGCACACTGTATTCTCATTACAGTTGTTGCAGTTTTATGGCAAGACAGGCTGAGAGTAACAGGAAAACAAAGCAGTACCTGAAAACAGCAGACAGGAAACCTGGAGAGACCCAGATGACTGGAAAACTAGATGTTCAGATCTTCAGAAAGAACCAAAAAACCTGTGCAAGCATGTAAGCAATGTGAACACAAATCAATCCTGTGAACAGCTGGAACAGGAAATAGGAAATCTCGATGGTCTCAGATGACTGGAAATCTGGACTTCCAGAGAGAACTCTCCCATCCCAAACCCAAAATTATACAAGCATGGAAGCAGTGGGAATGCAAGTTAACTCTAGGAACAAAGCTTACCTCAAGGGATAGAGATAAGAACATTAAAGTAAAGCAAATTTTCTACCTCAGTGGGGAAAAAGAACAAGGAGTGAGGCAGTATTACTATGAACAACATCTCAATATCAAAACAATTAAAGGTACAAGAGTATAGTTATGTTTTTAACTCTTAGTTTCTTTACAACTGGGATTAAAGGAAGGTAATGTTCTAATTCAGGCGTTTTCAACCTTTTTGGATCAGTGTACCCCTGGTGACCGGACGCAAAGTGGGGCGGGGGGGAGGAGGGGTGGCACATGGCACAGCAGCTGTGGTGTGCAAGCTTCCCCTGCTCCCTGCATCCAGCTGCTGGGGGTACACTGGGATGGTGTGTGGTGGCAATCCATCCCTGTGGGCAGGGCTGTCCCTGAGGGGGTGCGAATCAGGGAGACTGCCCCAGGCCCCACACTTTGGGGGGCCCTGCGGATCTGGGCAGAGCAGCGGCAGCTGTGTCCATCTGCTCGCTACCCCCCCGCCACTGCCACCAATGGTGGCAGCAGCTTCTTCGGGTCCAGGGCCTGTGGGATTAGAGCGGAAACGGGGTCCCACATGGGCTGATTAGAGCGGAAATGGGGCCCCACATGGGCTGATTTGCTCCAGGCCCTGCACCCTGCTCAGGTCAGCTCTACCTGTGGGATGGTGCATGGCAGCACTCCACCCCAACCCACCCAAATATACCCGCTAGGGCCTTCTCAAGTACCCCCAGGGGTATGCGTATCCCCAGTTGACAACCCCTGTTCTAGTTCATATGTATACAGGGAGATATAGGGGCAAAAAATTAATCATGAAGGTAACAACGTATCTATATTGAATGAAAACAATTGTTGAAGTCTTACTCATGTTGTTAAGACACAGGGTGTGATGCCTACAGGGCGTGATACCTAGATTACAGCGATTCTCACCCAGCATGCCCATGTGATCTTTTCAAGGGTGCCACAGGCTGCCATGCAATGTCAGCACTGTTATGTATGTAAACACAATTCACAAGATTATTTCAACTTGCCAAGGGAGACCAGCAGGCAATGGGAGAGTCCCTGTTCCCCCGAGCACTACCAGGAATAACAAGGAACAACGGCCATAAGTTGACGGAGAGTAGATTCAGAAGCACTACTTCACAGTCAGGGCGGCTAGGATCTGGAACCAACTTCCAAGGGAAGTGGTGCTTGCCCCTACCCTGGGGTCTTCAAAAGGAGGCTAGATAGACACCTTGCCGGGGTTGTTTAACCCCAGCATTCTTTCCTGCCCACAGCAGGGGGTCGGACTTGATCTGCTCAGGTCCCTTCTGACCCTACCTACTATGAAACTATGAAACTAGGAATTAAAAAAAAACATTCTGCCCATTGGGGCGGTTTCTCCCTGGAGAGATGTGGGCAGTGGTGTCCCCCAAGGCTCTGTCCTTGGGATCAGTACTGTTTAATATCTTCATCAGCAATTTGGATGAAAGTGTTGAAAGCACTTTGTTCAAATTTGCAGATGACACTAAATTACGGGGCATAGTAAACACACTGGAGGGCAGGGAGCAAATTCAGGCGGATTTGGACAGACTGGGGAAGTGGGCAGATCAGAATAGGATGCAATTCAACAAGGATAAATGCAAGGTGTTGCACGTGGGGAGAAAGAATCTCCAAAACACCTATAGACTTGGGGGCACCGTTCTGAGCACCACAACAGTGGAAAGAGATCTCAGAGTCCTGGTTGACGCAAAAATTAACATGAGTCACCAGTGTGATGAGGTAATAAGCAAGGCTAACTGCACTCTTTCTTGCAGGAGTATCACAAGCAGGTCTAGGGAAGTGATAATTCCCCTCTATGTGGCATTGGTGAGCCCGCAGATGGAGTACTGCATCCAGTTTTGGGCGCCGCACTTCAAGAGGGATGTGGATAACCTCGAGAGGGTTCAGAGGAGGGCTACTCATATGGTTGAGGGCCTGCAGGTAAGACCCTATGAAGACAGACTAAGGGATTTGAATCTTTTAGCTTCCGCAAGAGAAGGCTGAGAGGCGATCTTGTGGCTGCCTACAAACTCATTGTGGGGGGCCAGCAGGGAATAGGGGACACTCTGTTTACCAGGGCGGCCCTCGGGGTTAGCAGAAATAATGGCCACAAATCTGAAGAACAGATTTAGATTGGACATAAGGAAGAAATTATTTACAGTAAGGGTTGCCAAAATATGGAATGGGCTTCCAAGGGAGGTGGTGCTTTCCCCTACCTTGGAGATGTTCAAGAGGAGATTAGATAGGCATCTGGCTGGGGTTACCAACCCCAGCGCTCTTTCCTGCCTGGAGCAGGGGGTCAGACCCAATGATCTACCAGGTCCTTTCCGACTCCAGAAATCTATTGTGGTCTTTTGGAGTTGTCTGTAACAAAAGAATTGCTCAATTATTTTTCTGTAGTCAAAAAAACAAGGGAAAACTATGAGCTGGCTTTGTCTCAAGGCACCTAGACAGTGCCTTGAGAGTGAGGAGGGGGTGCCTTGAAGCTAAAAAAAGATTGAGAACTGCTGCTATCTTTGAATTGTTCATTTGAAGGTGCCATTGAACAGTTTAACAAACTGTTTTCGTGAACCAGCTGGCACTCAGGCAAGACTTAAAACAAAAATAACATTCAACCTCAAATCTAAACAAGAACAATACTGTTCCTACTCCACCAGTCACCTTCCCATGTTGAGGGTGATCAGTCAACTGGTAGGATAAAGAAGCCAGCAGGGTAGAGCCAAGACAAAACCAGAATGACTCATAACTAAATGGAACTAACACCAAGGTGGGGAAACACTGGACAAAAGAGGGCTGGCCCTGGTTTTAAAGTGGCAGCCAGTATCTGATGCTCTTGCCCTGTGGAGATATGTTTCCTGATGGCAAGCCCGTGATACCAGCTAGCATCTCATCTGGAGTCAAATGTTACTCTCCTTTTAATCCTCTAACCCTGAAGTGGTTTGGGCCCCAAGGACTGGAAAATGAGAGGGGGGACCATCAGGGTCCTGTGAGGGGAGGGGAATCCTGGGGCAGGAGGCTGTAGTCCCCTTGGGGTGGCATCATAGAAAATTAGGGCTGGAAGGAGCCTCAGGAGGTCATGTAGTCCAACTGCCTGCAGGACCATCCTCAACTATATCATCCCATGCAAGGCTTTGTATAGCTGGGTCTTCAAAACCTCTAAAGATGGAGATTCCACCACCTCTTTGGGTATCCTGTATTTTACTACCCTTCTAGTGAAAAAGTTTTTCCTAATATATAACCTAAACTTCTCTTGCTGCAACTAGAGACCATTGCTCCTTGTTCTGTCATCTGTCACCACTGAGAACAGTCTAGCTCAGGGGTGGGCAAAGTCTGGCCCATGGGCTGGATTGGACCTGTGGTGGACTCCATTTCCCAGCAGGCCCTGCCTGTGTCCCTGCCTCTGGTTTCCATGGAGACCCCAGGGCTGGGCTCTTGCAGTGGGAACAGTGTGGTGGGAAGCTGGGGCAGATCTGTGATCTGCTGCCTGCACAGCCTAGGGAAGGGGTGTGCAGGCAGCAGATCTCAGCTCTGCCCTGGGTCTGGACCACGCTGTCACCAGTGCTGCTGGGGCTGGTCTCCATGGAAACCCAGGCCCAGTGCCATCATGGTGCCACCACTCCTGGGGTCTGCATGAAAACCAGGGAGCAACTGCTGGGAAATGGAGTCTGGACATTGACCAGATCTGCCATTTTGCCTACCCCTGGTCTAGCTCCATCCTCTTCAGTAAACTGCTTCAGGTAGCTGAAGGCTGCTATTAAACCACCCCAAGTCTTCTCTTCTCCAGACTAAATAAGCCCAGTTCCCTCAGCCTCTTCTCATAAGTCACGTGCCCCAGCCCCCACACCATTTTCATTGCCCTCCCCTGGCCTCTCTCCAATTTGTCCACATCCTTTCGGTAGTGGGGGGCCCAAAACCGAACACAGCACTGCAGATGTGACCTCACCAGCGCTGAATGGATGGGAAGAATCACTTCCCTTCATCTGCTGACAAACACACCGCACTGCAGCCCAGGAGGCCATTCGCTGCCTTTGCAACAACTGCTGGCTCCTATTCAGCTTGTTATCCACTGCAGTAATTCCCAGGACCTTTTCTGTAGAGCTGCTGTCCAGCCAGGTAGTCCCCAGCCTGTTCTGGTGGATGGGATCGTTTTGTCCTAAGTGCAGGACTTTGCACTTGTCTTTGTTTGAACCTCATGATGTTTCTTTTGGCCCAATCCTCCAGTTTGTCTAGGTCACTGAGTCCTGGCTCTACCCTCCTGTGTATCTACTGCTCCCCGCAGCTGGGTGTCACCTGCAGACTTGCTGAGGGCGCTCTGCCATCTTCCAGGTCCTGATGAAGACATGGAACAAGACGGGCTCCAGGGCTGACCCTCTGATGCAGCCAGCTTTCCGCCCACCTGACAGTCCATCCCGCACGTCCTCAGCTTGCCTACCAGGGTTGGGGTGGGAGAGCCTGTCAGGAGCAGCTAGATGAGGCGGTGGTTTTTATTGGGGGTGTCCTCATTTCACACCCGGCGGGGGCGCAGGACGCCCCCCCGAGCGCGGCTGTGCCCGCCCCCGCCCCCGCCGGCGCCGCTCGGAACTGGGACAAAGGTGGCGGGGCGGGGCAGGGCTCGGCTCGGCCGCAGCAGCAGTCGGGCGGCAGCGCGAGCGCGAGCGGGG
>NW_005842525.1:982486-995321 GCF_000455745.1 Alligator sinensis
GGGCCCGGCCCGGCCCGGCCCGAGGGGCGCTCGGAGGTGGCGCTGGTGGCCGAGCGGGTTGAGCCGGTTCCCAGCCGGCCCGGCCGCGTCGCTTGCTCCTCGCCATCCCCCTGCCGCCTCGCCGCGTCTTAGCACAGCTGCCCCTCCTCGGCCCCCTCGCCCCGTCCTTCGCCGCCTGCAGGCAGGCTGGTCTGGGCAGGCCCAGGACCCAAGGCTGAGGACGAAACTGCGCTACTTAGGCCTGAAAACCCTCCCTGCAAGCGGGGAGTGGGATACTGCCCTGGTGGTGCAGGCCTGTGCGCTTGTCGTGGAGGCTAACGTTTACAAGCAAAGGATGTTTGAGGAGAGTAACAGCAATCCTACATCCTTAGTTACTGCCTGTTAAAGCTGAGCCTAGGAAGCCTGCCCATAGCGCGCCCTTTCTACCCTGGGGGCATGAGAGGCTTCATGGAAACATCCTGTCTGATGCAGGCTTCATAATAGATTCCTACCATTGTGCTTCAGCTCGACAGCATGGAAAATCAAGTGCTTGAGTCCTCTGAAGAGCGAACGTTTCAGTACCAGCTTTCTCTTCCTTCACTGCCAGTTCCTGCTCTTGATGAATCTTTAAAGAAATATCTTGATGCAGGTAAAGTTATTACAATGCCTTAGTGTATTTCACCTTTTTGTAGAGAACTAAATTTGTTGCAAATGAGTTTGTTTAGGGCTGCCTCTGTTGGCTGAGTATCCCCTTGCACATGAAGATTTCAAGGCCTTTTTCACACTCTGCATACTCTTTCTTCCCTTTGTTACTTATTACTATGCAGCAGAGGTTGTAGTGGCAGCAACTTACATGCTGCTGGGCAGAGAGGGGCTGGAGCCATGCTTGGTTATAAGTGACAGAGGCTGCAAGAGGGCAGAGGCTGTGGCAGGCTGGCAGCAGGACAGGCTGTGGGCCGCAGAAGCTGTGGGGTGCAGAGACCAGAGGCTGCAGGGGGAAAGATTTGGGGGGCAGAAGCAGTGCTAGGGGCACGGTGGGGGGGGGACACAACACGGGACAAGCAGCAGTGGGGGGGATAAGTAGTGGGTGTTCAAGGTGTGGACGGCTCAGGCTCTTTGCCCCCTTTGCTGCTTCCCCCTCGCAGTTGCTCCCCCTCGCTGTCAGGTGGGTGGACAAATTTAAGGCAAACCTCCAATAATTAGATTCTATACATGGAAAACTAAAATGAATTCTGTATGTCTATAGTTTTGGGCTATACAAAGAACTTCTGAAGTTAGCCAAGAAAGTAAATAAGGGAGGTGGCCTTCTGCCAGTAAACCACGTGTCATTATGACTACTGACAGACATGGGGGGGGGAAAAAACCAAAAACAGCACTTTATTAGAAGAGGCAGCATGTTGGTTCAACCCTTCTCTTCAGCATCTGTATAGATCATGTGCTTCAACAGGCCTTTTTGGCACTCTTATCTAATAGCTGATTCAATCAGCTATTAGATAAAAAAACCAAAAGAGCCCCGCTTAAGCACCCTGTGTACAGAGACATTGGGTGAGTCAGGTCAAACTAACGCAGGTGGATTTAAGACTTTTCGGGTTTCTGGGCAAGAAGATTGAGGGCCACTGGGACCAGGGATGCAGAGATGCTTTTTAATGAGATATCAGTTATTATGTTAATGACTATTAAATCAGATACCACTAAGTGCGGATGCTATAAGAGACATACCAACTACCAAGTGTATTTCAGATAACTCATATGGGTAGATGTTTGGAGAGAAGATACCCTTCTAGATTAAAACCATGCATTACATCTCTTACTTTTCTAGTAGTGAAGGGTATGAATACTTATAGTACTTAGAACCATTAAAGTGCAGCTTTGAAGTCAAAGCAAACAGATATTCTGCTAGTCTGTTAAGCCACTTTAAATCCCCCTGGAATAGTTCAGAAGTATAGCTGGGAGAAGGGTGGCAAAAATCAAGTATTACTGTATTTTTCTGCTTATAACGTGCCCCAGAATATAATAAACACCCTGTTTTTAAAAGAAAGCTTGAAGAAAATGAAGTCACTACTTTGTAGTACAGGTAAGTAACTGAGAAACATGAGCTAGGGACCTGAGCTTGATGGCAGCAGGTGTGCAGGGCCATATTATCTGGCTGGGGCCTCCCCACTAGTTCAGAAGTATGACAGTGGCAGCATTAATTCCTGTGGCTCCCAGACCTGTGGCAGTTGTCGTTGTTGCTGCTCCCCACTCTGATACATTTCCAGATAATGGGGATTCATACTTTTTGCAAATAATGTGCATCCCAGTTTCCTCCTTAATTGGTTTAGGGGGAAAAGTTGTGTGTTCTGTTTGAGAAAATATGGTATTTTTAACTGGTTCAGTTTTGTATGTGAATGCCATGTGTTCTGTGGCAGGGTCTAGTCAGTCCTCCAGGCATCCAACCTTGTGGCGTTTTTCACCCTTCCACACACACTTCTGCAACTAGCCACTCTGGTATGTAGCCAGAACTCTGCTGTCATCATCCCCACCCCCTCTGTTTTTTTTCCTTCTTTCTTTTGCTGTACTTTTAAAATAAATTATCTGTTTTGCACTGCTTGTACAATAAAAACTATCGCTTTGACAACCAGCTGTGTTCTCCCCTACTTGACAGTGGGCCCTTATCTTGCCCCCCAGCCCTTGGGAACCAAAAAAGTATGCACCCACTGCCCCTCTCCCTCAGGTCACACAAACATACCACAGACTTTGATCATTTGCAAGCTACTGAAGTGCTCTGAACTCATGTTTAGGAGAGAAGGGAAAGCAGAAGAGTGAAAATGCCTCTAGCCATAAGTCACCCACCACTGGGACCCCTCAAATATGGGTTCAAGCACTTCCCCCCTCTCCATCCCACCCCAACCCACCCTGTACCCCATTGTGAAGCATGACGAACAGGTTGCTTATTCCTACCTCCGGTATCAGAGCCACTGCACTTCGCAAAATTGTGAGCCATTTCCCAGTCAGGGAACTGGTTAACTTAAACAGGACATACTTCTGCTACTAAATGCAGACATCAAGTGGGGGACAGCCTTGCCTTTGCAAGAAATGCTTAACCTGTCAACGCATCTCCACTGCTACTGCAATCCACACCCCTCACAGTGAACCCATCAGAATTCATGAATCCTACACATAACTTCCCAAAATATGGTATATTTGATCTGTTGCACCAAATACCCTCATGGCAACTACACGGCTTCTGCAGCATGCTAATTAGCACATTCCAGTAGACTCTATTAATTGAGTCTGCTCCAACATGTTCTAGTTAGAATGCACCAGAGGAGGCATCGGTCATCTATGTAGGTGCCCACTGTTACTGGAACAAAGATCCAGAGGAAGTGGGAGGGTTTTAGAGCCCTCTCATCAAGGATTTATCGCTGCCATTTATTTCCCAGGTCACCGGTTCCCCGTTGGAAACCTCATAGGAAAGCCAGATGGGGCTGGAGCTGGCATTTGGCTAGCTGCTGGGTGATGCTGTAGTGCAGACCTCTGCCTGTGAGCATGGAAGATTTGGGTTTGAATTCCAGGAATCCTGACATACTATGTTATATACAGTGTCGTTAACCAGTTTTCTGTTCTCTAGTTATAGATTAGGACTAACTTCTTCCCCAGTCAAAAAGAATAAATAACGTGCTTATGTGAATTCTTTTTGGAAAACATCACATTACAATCCAGATAAAGAAGTATTATGCATACAGTACATGTGGCTTATACCTCTTCTGTGAGAAGCACCCAAAACAGAAATACAAAAACCAAGATGTAGGAACAGAATCAGCTTTGGTATATACAGACAGCAAATTTGAAAGGATAAAAGAAGTTGGAGACCAAATAAAAATTGGAATGGAAATTAATATACATACATGCACACATTCTCCATTCCCCATGTAGTATGTAAGAATCATTGAAGTATTGCAGGGAGGCTTAGTAGTATTTTTAAAATGCTACTACAATTACCATATTTTCCTGAATCCAAGATGATTTCAAATTTAAGAAAACTACCCAATAATTAGATTCTATACACAGAAAATTATAGATGGTAGATTTTATAATTATAATTACTGTATTTACTCAAATCGAAGATGAGGTTTTCCCCCCCAGTCAACACTGGGGGGAAAATAAAGCTTTGTCTTGGATTCAAGTATTGATCCAGGACAGGCAGCAGCAGCTACCAGAGGATCATAGAAAATTAGGGTTGGAAGGGACCTCAAGAGGTCTTCTAGTCCAGAGGTTCTTAACCTTTTTTGTACCAGAACCCATTTGTAAACATCAGTGGCCAGTTCTGACCCAATGCCCTTCACTCCCTACCTGCTGCCCACCAGTATGTGGGGCTGGAGGGGGGGCCACAGGAGGCCCCAGGCAGCCCCTCGCACCGCCAGCCTCCAAGGGAAAAGCTACAGATTTACACATTTTTCTCCTTTAAAGGAAAATCCATTTTTTAAGTATGTTAATCCATTTTTAAAGTTTGTTCGTGACCCTTTTATATATTCTTGCGACCCACTTTTGGGTTGTGACCCACTGGTTGAGAAACACTGATCTAATCCATCCCCCTGCTCAAATCAGGACCATTCCCAACTAGATCAATCCCAAACAAGGCTTTGTCTAGTGAGGTCTTAAAAACTTCCAAGGATGGAGAGTCCACAACCTCTCTGGGGAACCTCTTCCATTGGTTTACTACACTCCTAATGAAAAAATTCTTCCTAATATCTAACCTAAACTTCCCTTACTGCAACTTGAGACTGTTGCTCCTTGGTCTGTCACCTGCCACCACTGAGAACAGACTAGCTCTATCCTCTTTCATACCCTGCTTTAAGTTGTTGAAGGCTACTATTAAATCCTCTCTTGGTCTCCTTTAGACTAAATGAACCAAGTTCCCTCAGCCTTTCTGCATAAGTCACTTCCCCCAACCCTCCTCACCATTTTTATTACCCCTGTTGGACTCTAACCTGTCCACATCCTTTCTGTAGTGGGGGGCCCAAAATTGGACACAGTACTCCAAATGTGGCCTCACCAGTGCTGAATAGAGGGGAATAATCACTTCCCTCAATCTGCTGGCAACGCTGCTGCCAATGCAGCCCAGTATACCATTACCCTTGGCAACAAGGGCACACTGCTGACTCATATTCAGCTTATTGTCCACTGTAACTCCCAGGTCCTTTTCTGCAGAGATGTTGCTTAGTTAGTCAGCCCCCACCTTGTACTTGTGCATGGTATTCCTCCGTAATAAATGCAAGACTTTGCATTTGTCCTTGTTGAACCTCATGAGATTTCTTTTGGCCCAATCCTCCAATTTGTCTGGGTCACTCTGAATCCTATGCCTACCCTCCAGCATATCTGCTACTCTCCGCAGCTTGGTAGCATCTGCAAACTTGCTGAGAGTGTAATCCATTCCATCTTCCAGGTTATTAATGAAAATATTGAACAAAACCGGCCCCAGAACTGACCCCCTGAGGCACTTCACTTGATACTGGCTGTCAGGTAGACAGGGAGCCATTGATTATTACCTACTAAGTCTGACTATCCAGCCAGCTTTCTGGCCACCGTATAGTCCATTCATCCAACCTGTACTTCTTCAGATGGCTTGCAAGAATGCTGTGGGGGACAGTATCAAAAGCCTTGCTAAAGTCAAGTTATATTGTGTCAACAGCTTTCCCCACATCCACAAAGCCAGTCATCTTGTCATAGAAGGCAGTCATGTTGGTCAGGCATGACTTGGCCTTGGTGAATCCATGCTGGCTGTTCCTAATTACCTCCTCCTCCAAGTGCTTAGAAATGTATTCCTTGAGGATCTGCTCCGTGACTTTTCTGGGGCTGAGGTGAGGCTAACTGGTTTGTAGTTCCCTGGATCCTCCTTTTTCCCTTTCTTAAATATGGGTACTATGTTTGCCCTTTCCCAATCATCATGCTTCTTCATGCCTCCACTGCTCTGTGCCTCCACACTGTTCCATGTCTCTGCACTAGGTCCTGTATTACACTTCTCCATGCCAATCTATGCTGCTCTTCCGTGCCACTCCATGCCTCTGTGCCTCTGAACTGCTTTGTGCCTCTGCATTGGGTCCTGTGCCATACCTCTGCACAGGGTCCTGTGCTGCTCCCATCATCATGCTTCATCATGCCTCCACTGCTCTGTGCCTCCACACTGTTCCATGTCTCTGCACTAGGTCCTGTATTACACTTCTCCATGCCAATCTATGCTGCTCTTCCGTGCCACTCCATGCCTCTGTGCCTCTGAACTGCTTTGTGCCTCTGCATTGGGTCCTGTGCCATACCTCTGCACAGGGTCCTGTGCTGCTCCATGTCCCTGTGTTGCTCTTTGCCTCTGTTCTGTTCTTCATGCTGCTTATGCCTCATCTCTGGGTCTCATGCTGCTCTTTGCCTCTGTGCCACTGCTCCATGCCTCTGCACCACTCTGTGCCTTCACACTGGGTCTGACACTACTCTGTGGCACTCCATGCCTCTGCTCTGTGTCTCCACACCACTCCATGCCTCTGCACCAGGTTCTATGCCACTGTGTGCCTTGCTAAATGGATTTTTGCCCCTTCTCACTGAAGGTATTGCATTTTTGCCTAATACTTTGTTCTATGATTAGGATTTATTTTCCCCACGGTGAATGGGGAAAATAATCTTGTCTTGGAATCAAGTAAATATGTATTCTCTTTAGGCATGTCTTTCTGAACAGACATATGAATTGGGAAAGATATTCAAAAAACACAAACCATGTCCAAGGTATTCAAAGGTGTAGGAGATCATTGGGAACCTAAGAACTTAAAAGACTTTCTATTCACACTGACAGTTTTCAGGGCTTCGTATGGCCCTTTACATCCCTTATGAAAGCAAGAACAGTTCCATATTTTAAAAAATGGCACTTGGGATTCAATACCTGTCTCTGCAATAGTCTTTCTGTGAAGTTATGGACAAATTGTTTATTCTCTCTGTGCCTCTTTTGTACAGTAGGAACAACAAAGTAGTACCTCCTTCTTTCTCTTTCAGAATAGCAGAAGAGATTGTAACATAGAAAATATTAAGGGCAAAGACTCAGCCCTCAATATTTTCTATTATGTATCTTAGAATAAATATTCCAGTTTCTGCTGTGGTAAAGTAAAACATGGAAACATTTTGAGAAAAAAAAGAAATGTTAAACTTCCCAGTGTTAGGCTTACTAACTACTATATTTATACTGGTAAGGGCTTCATAGAAATTCACCATAAGGAAAGAATTTTTTTTTCCTTTTGCTCGAGGCTTTAGTCCCAAAAATGAAATGGTTGAAGTGACAGTTTAAAAAATATGGTCAGAAGCAGTCTTTAACATATGAGATTGCAGATAACAATAGTATGACATATATTGTATAGCATCAAAAGCATTCTTTTCATATGGCATAGGAGTATTTTATAAAGGAAACATTATGGAATGATTACAGTGGATAATGTAGATCAAAACAATATGGGTGATGTCCAAACATATACCTTGCCCCCAAAAACTTGAAAAAAATAATTTACTTTTCTGAGTCCCTTGATTTGTGTGGTGGGCTCCTTATATCATTATGACTTCTTTCTGGGCTTAATACTGCGCTGACTTCAGCAGTGATAGATGATTCTGATTATGTTCTGTGAAGTCTGTGTATCTACAGGAGTAGTTAGTAGCTGAGGATTGATAAGAACATGAGGTGCCATAGTGGGTCAAGACCAGTGGTCCATCTAGCCCAGTATCCTGTTTATTGCAAGTGGCAAGTAGTAGATGCCTTAGAACAGTGGTGTCAAACTCATTTGGCTCATGTGGGCCAGATCTGGACTGTGAGGCTCCTTGCTAGCCATTGCCTTTTCCAGTCACTCGGGACCTCACCTGACCTCCACAAGTTCTTCAAGATGATAACTAACAGTTCTGAAATTACCTCAGCCAATTCCTTCAGTACTCTAGAGTGTATCTCGTCCAGCCCTATCAACTTAAAAACATCCAGTTTCTCTAGGTAATCTCTAACCTGTTGTTTTACTACTATAGGTTGCTTATCCTCTCCTCTGTCTTTTCTACCAATTGTGCTTGTTCTCTGGTAGCTGACTTTATTAGAGAAGACCGAAGTAAAAAACAAGGAAAGTATGTGTAGCACTCATCATGGCCCAAATAAAACACACACCTTGTTTTTGGAAGGCAGAATGTAGTGGAAAATACTTTTCCAAAGGCACGGCTGAGTGTGTGACATAGAGTAAGTCTAACTCTTGCAGATTAGTGAGGTGGATTTCCTTTCAGGAAGGTTATGCCGACTCAGTGGGTGTGTCTACATGTCACCATATGGTGCCGTTGCTACGGTGCCGTGTTTTAGTACTTCAGCTTGGAAGTACTAAAGCATGGTGCAGTACAGGCGGTTACTGCGCCATGCATGTGGGACACAATTAGATTCCGCCGCTACATTGCTGTAGCAGCGCACTATACTGGGGGAGCACGCTGCTACAGTGATGTGTGCGGGCCGGGAGCGGTCTGAGGCCCTCGGGGGCACGCGGCGGGCTGTGGCCAGCAGCCCTGGCACGCGGGTCGGGGAATGCAGGCCGGCGGACTAGAATTAGGCACGGACGCGTAGCGGTTGATTAAAGATTATTTTACTTACACCGTAGATGGTCGCAGTGCAGGCAGGAAAAACTTGCTTGCGTTGCAGTTACAGACAGACACGTGGAGTTTGCTAGGCTCCACAACACGAACTCGAACAAGACCCGCAGAAAACTCGAGCCTCTTGAAATAACTCGGACAGAGCTCGGGATACACACACACCCCTATAGCCTTCTTAAGGCACACGCTGGGTCCGTTAGGCTCCGCAGCGCTTAGAGTTCTTCACGAGACGTGAAGTCCTCCTCCTCCACGAGATGGTTGTGGAGTCCTCCAACTTGGGCGGAAACCGCTCAAGCCTCTTATACGGCTAGCAAGCCAATCGCTAGTCGCCACGTGGGAATAATCTAGAAACAGCCAATAGTGGGGAACAAATTTGCATGCGAATGGCGGGAACTCCTTTGCACCGGGGTTTTCTCTTTGCAACTGAGAAATGCACCCTGCAAAGAAAGCTCCTCGTGGCGGGAAATAATTTAGCAGTGCCGAAGCGCGCGCACACAAAATCACACCCTTGGGTTGTGACATGATGTAGCTGCTGATCACATGTAGACTTACGTGATCGCTACGTCTCTGTAGCGTGCTGTACAGCAACATACCACACCGCTGTGTTGCCGTAGAGAAATCATATCTATCCATATCACTGCTAACTTGATTATTTATTTAGACTCTACCAGTTTGCCAGGGATAGAAGTGAGACTCACTGGTCAGTAGCTCCCAGAATCACTTCTAGAGCCCTTTTTGAAGTTAGGTGTTATATTAGCAACCTTCCAGTCCTCTGTCGCAGAGAGCATTTGAAATGACAGGTTACATATTATTGCCAGCATTTCTGCAATTTCACATTTGAGTTCCTTTCAAACCCATGATGTTGATTAAATCAGCATTGATTTAAACTTTCCTAGCCCCAGAGACTACCTTAAATCCCCACAATTATACATAATCATTACAAAAGCCATTTAAGTCTTTTAAATGGCTGCCTGCCCATTTAAGACAGCCTGCCCATTTAAGTTATGTAGACAATGCCAGATATTACACCTGCTAAATTGTGCAGGAACAGCTTGCTGTCAGCAGTGTGTACTTCATCAAGGTTTTCATTCAAGGTGTGCTGCATCTAATAGCAGCTTTGAAATTGGCAGGACTAATTTAGGGCTTCTGATAGCTTAAACTGTAGTTGAAATAAGCTACAAGAATGAATTCATCTTTACAACTGAGGACCGGGCAATTTTCTTCTGATTGTCAAAACAAGCGTGCTATGTGTTCCTCAGACAGTGTGATTTTTATTGTTTGTATTTATTCATGGACATCTAGTCATGGAACAGGACTCCATTATGCTAAGTCCTGTACAAGCATATTGAAAAGAGAGACAGTTGCTGCCCCAAAGAGGAAGACAGTGGAAATATGACAACAGTGAGACAGTATCAGTCAGCATGGTAGGCTTATCAGTATGCAAACAACCTAACCGTTATCAAGATTTTATAGGTATCAGGGTAAAGAAGAATTTTAAATGGAGTTTTGAAGATGGCTGAGATAACTTTGTGGATGTTTATAGGGAGTTTTTCCCAAGCATGAAGACTGCATGGGAGAAAGCAAACAACTGAAGATATCTGGATTCTGGTTTTAGATGTTGGAGCTGATAACTGGGATAGTGTAAGAAATGACAGAGTGGTGATATACTATAAAGGGTCTTGAAAGTAAGGCAAGTAACTTATGTTGGATGCAGTACACATGATAGATGTGTTGTATTCAGCTGTGTGCACTTATGCCAGTGTATTAGGTCTGCTTTGTGTCTACAAATAAGCTAGCCATAATTAGCTAAATTATTCTGTGGGAGCCAGAAAGTCACAAAAATCAATGCCAGCTAAGGCAAACTCAGTTTTAGTCTTTTAGCCTGTTAGATGCTACCTATTTTTGGTATATGCTTTCATCTCCTCTGATAGCAATGATGGTTTTATTTAACTTACGTTTTAAAAAATCTGCAACTCTTCCAAGCAATCCTGGAAGCCGAGATATAAATCTGTGCATGTCTGTGTATATATTTATATACATATTTATATTTATCTTCAAAAAAGTTTTCTTTTTACAGTAAAGCCATTTCTTAATCAAGAAGAATATGAAAGAACAAATGACATAGTTAAAAAGTTTGAACATGGAATTGGAAAAGACTTGCAGCAAAAATTACTGGAAAGGGCTAAACTAAGGAGGAACTGGGTATGTTTTGAATTATAATTTATAAATGTATTTTTTTTCTCTGAGTCTTCTACATCGTGATGCATCCAGTTATCTCAAGAATGAAACATCATCATTCCCTAAAACAAACAAAGTCTGATTTTGTGAAATGTTGGGCCTTCTCATATAAATAAGTTTACTTACATAGGATTTTCAAGACTGGGCCTGCACTTTGCATATGAAATCCAGAGCTATGTTTTCAAAATAGCCAAACACAGTGAAAGAGGAGCATCACATTAAAATAAAGAGTTGTTGAACCTGATTTTATTAATGGTTTGTTCAAGACTAAATATTTTATTATGTACTTTGTATATTGATACTAGATATAACAAAACTGCCATTAGGTAAAGAAAGTTACAGCAAATTAGGAGAAATATAAAATCTAGTTTGGTTATTTATGGTATCTGATATTTTGTCATAAGGTATTGCAATCTAAAAAAAATCTTATTATATGTATTGTGAGATCATTGCAAATAGCAACTGTGCTCAGCACTGAAAAAGAGAAAAAGCACAGAGGAAATTTTTCGAAAACACACAAGAGAGTTCGTGGGCGCTTAAATGCCTTTTATTACTCTTAGTGATTCTGAGGTTCTTAACTGTTTAATTCACTTTCAGAAGTCATTTAGGAACTTTTGAAAATCTTACCAAAGATCTGATTCCCAAATAACTTAGTCTGATATTTTCCTCTGCATGAAAACAGTAAAATACATATTAGCAATGGTCTAAAGTGGTCTTGCAAAAGAGAGAGAGAGAAAAAGATGAGAAGTAAATGTCAAACTGTCTTTGAAATTTATGAGAGCTTCATCAATCCCAACATGACTTTATTTAAATTATTTTAGAACAGGAATTTCTAAAAACTATTTATAGAGTATAGAGTACATCTTAACAAATTGTATTATGGATCATTTCCCTTCCATTTATAAGCACACAAACCACCTCTTCTCCTATTCACTACTCAGTAAGCATCTTTATGGCAACTACAACAATTAACTATACAGAAAAAAATATTAAGAAAATATTTTATTGTAACAGCTGTTAATGTTGTTTAGCTGATGGAAATAAAGAGAGCTAGATACCTCACTAATATCAGCAATGACTTGTGGACTGCTAGCTTGACCTTTACAGTTAAAGAACTAACTTTTCAAAGTAGTAGAATGATGAATCAGTTGTACATATCCAGTGATTAGTACAGAGCTATGCCTAAAGCACATTATGATGCTCATCACTACTCCTTTTCAGCTGGAGGACTGGTGGCTGAATGTGGCTTATCTTGAGCCTCGCCTACCAACACAACTATATTATAATTTTGGAGGGCCAGGCCCTTATCTTGAACACTACTGGACACCCAAAGAAGGCACGCAAATTGAAAGAGCATCCATGAATATATGGTATACTTTGCAGTTCTGGGACCTATTAAGAACGTAAGACTTTCTTTCCAAAATGTAATTGTTCTAAATATCTTTATGATGTACTTTCAGAACTTATTCTTAGGCATATTCTCTTTATTGTAGGGAAAAATTGGCTGCACATAAATCTAGAAATTCCCCTCTAGATATGAATCAATTCCGAATGCTGTTCTGTTCTTGCAAGATTCCAGGAATTACTAGAGATTCATTTTGCAATTATTTCAAGACTGGTAAGTAAAATACCATTTTTCTAGAATAACACAGAAAAATGAATTTATGTTACAGGGCCAATGTGTGGCCATATAAACCATGAAACAAACACTTTTAAAAAAACCTATCGCAGCTAAAAAGTTTTTTGATGAGTGTGGCAGTGCACTGTGTGTGCCTGCCACTTTAAGGGCCTGGAGCTGGCAGCCTCCAGGTGGGGTACAGAGACCCCGGCCCCAGTGAGGGAGCAGCCCCAGTGAGGGGGCGGTGATGAGAGGCCCCAGAGAAGGAGGTGGTGAAGTGGCCCCAGCGAGGGGGCAATGATAATCTAAGTGGGGAGGTGTGTGGCAGTGCACTGTGTGTGCCTGCCACTTTAAGGGCCTGGGGCTGGCAGCCCCCCGGTG
>NW_005842525.1:995511-1032373 GCF_000455745.1 Alligator sinensis
GTGTGGTGGGGCTCTCAGTGGCGCGGGAGCCCCCAGGAAATGCCAGGCCAGTTACCACCCCGGTGGAAGGCGGGTTGGGGCGCCTTAAGCCCTTGCCCCCACCACCGGGTGGGTAACCCCATGAGTTGTGTGAGAGGCCCAGAGGGTGGACCCAGAGAGAGAGTGAGGGGCTAGAGACCCGGCCCGAAGGAGATAGTACCCTCGACTGGCCCATGCTGGGGCCAGGACCAGGAGGGTCAAAAGGGCCAGGGGCCCACCGCGAGGGACGCCCAAGAGCCAGGGGCCTGGGGTCCCGACTGGCCTGGAGGTGGGCCAGGGCTAGTAGCCGAAGGTCCTGGGGGGACCACACCCGAGAGGGGAAAATGGTAGCCCGGATGAAGGCGGAGAGGCCGCCTGATTGGAGGGAGCATGGAGGGGTCCTGTAGGATGATTCTGGGGCCCAGTGTGGGGGCCAGAGGAGATGAACATCAAGATGCCATCTGCGAGGCTTGGGCTGTGGTATTAGGGGAGGTCGGAGCTGCAGAGAGCGCCCCCTGGCATTGGGGCACTAGATGGGCAGCCTCCCACTTAATTAACATCTTAATTGAACTCATTATCATCAAAGGTGTGGCAGGCGAGATACGTGGGCGGTTGCCCACCAGACGGGGCAGGCCGTGGAGATTGGCCCCGGGAGGCCCCCTGTCACAATGAGCTACTCTGCACAATTTATATACGGGTAATCTGTGCCCTTTACAAAATCACTGCTGAGATTAAGTCTCTTTTAAACTAGTGCTTATTCTCATAATTGGGTCAGATACAGGCTATTAACTTGCAAACAGGGAGACCATTATAATTAACCATAGGGGCTACAGGCCTAAGAACTCATGCTCCTTTGATACAATGTGCTCCTTTGGTACATATATAACGTGTACCAGGAGCCAAAAGCATTCTCATTTTGAAGAGAGACAGACCCCTATGTATTTCCTAAATCTCATGTTAAGTTTTAAATAAAGTTTTTTGGTATTGTGCATGTAACAGCACATTATTTTGCCCTATATTCATACATACTAGGGCTGTACAAAGCTTTGGTCGCTAATTCGATTCAGAGGAAATTTGGCCCGATTCGGTGGCCGAATCTCCAAATCCGAATCAAATCAAGAGACCCTTTAATCTCGCCAAATCAAATCAAAACCCTCCAAGTCACTTCAGAGAGATTCAGAAAGATTTGATGGTTCGGCCATAGACACAGCTTTAAATTTTTTTTTATATACCTCAAGGTAGCAGGCGGCTCATGAATGCTGAGATGCTGGGGCAGATGGAGCATCCCACAGGAGTGCGGGGAGCTCCCCAACGCACTCAGCAGCACATCCCACCAGCTCAGTGACTGGTGCCCCCGGGTCTGGGGGGACACCTGGAATCCCCCCGCAGCCAATTGCTGAGCCAGGGGGGTCCGGGGGAGCCCCCTGTGTGCTCAGTGGTGGACCCAGAAGCGGACTGGAAGTACCAAGCACATGGGGGGTCCCCCTATGCTCCTGTGGGATGTTCCATCTGCTCCACCATCGCAGCATTCACAAGCCACACCTGGTACCTTGAGGTATGTAGAAAAAACATTTAAAGCTGTGTCTATGGCCGAATCGCTGATTCTCTAAATCAGCATCGAATCTTCGGATTCAGATTCAGCCGAATCGAATCAGGACAGTGATCCAAATCAACTAATCGAATCACTGTCCCCAATTTGGGCCGAATCTAAATCCAAATTGAATACGGCCCGTTTTGCACACCCCTAATACATACCAGTTTTTGTTTTTTTGTCACTTAGGCCAAGATTTAAATTATTTCATTATTTGCCTTTTGAATTCCTTTCCCAGGAAAGAGATTCAAAGTGATCCACTGAGGAGTCTAATATTGCTATATATAATCACAGCACCTAGGCAATGTTTTAAGGTAACTCCATACTGGGTTTCTGAATATAGCAGTAGACCACGCATCACAATCATCGCGTTGGTCATCTTTTCCCCAGTAGGTGAGTCCTTAAGCCATTTACCCAGGATAAGGGAGAGCTGATTTCTAGGCCCTTATCAACCTGAGAGGATTTAAGTTCAGATATCTTTCTATGAGAGTGTCCTTATTACTAGGCTGAGTGAGGGCACTTACCAGCCCTCCTTTTAAAGCTGTGCCAGTGCCAGAGGGAGAATGAGCATGAGATTTTCTGTCTCTGTAGCCTATGGTTTAGGATAGGCTGAGAGAGGGAGATGGTTCTTCCATCTCAGCAATGCTTATTCATTTTACATTAGGTGGTCATTGATTAAAAAAGAAAGACAGAAATAAGTTCAGCAGCTCAGACTGTAGCCCAGCACTCTCTTCTCCCAGAGGAGTGTCTTAACCAATTTAATATAGAGGCAGATTGCTTCCAGCTAGATCTCCTGCTAGCCCCTTTACTCTTGTAGTCAAGGCTGCTCAGCTTCAGCAGCAGGGGTTGAGAGTGCCCTCCCTCAGCCTATTCCATTGCCAGAGCGCTCTCCTGGGAAGTGGGAAATTTGAATTTAAATCCCTTTAGAATAGGTCCTAGAATCCATTTAAGAGCCAGTTTCAGATTGCATCAATAATTACATAAACCAGGGGTGTCCAACCTTTTTGAATGTGGGGCTGGATCACGAACTTTTTATCACCCAGTGATATTCAAAGACGTCACAGGAAGTGGTATCATATCAGGAAGTGATGTCACGTGACCTTTGACACCAGTGAAGTTGCAGGGGTTGACATGGTGCTGGTTGACATGGCATGCATGCCCAGGTTGACATGGTACTGCAAGAGCCGCTTGGCTACAACTCGGTTGACCTGGTGCTGGAGAAGCCGCAGGGCCAGGCGGGGGGCGAGGCCGGGGTGCGCGGGGGCGCCGCGGGGCCTGCCGGTGCCATGCCCGAGTTGACATGGTGCTGCAGGACCCGCCTGGGCAGAACAGCATCGGCACTGGCCAGGAAAAGCAGCATGCAGCTGAAGCTGGCTTCCCATGTGCTGCTGGGGACGGGAGGAGGCCGGCCAGGTCTGCACTGGCTGGCAGAAGTGGCAGCGGAGCTGTGTGCTGCTCAGGACTGACCAGTGCAGGCTCGTCCCGTCTCCAGTGGCACGGCTGCACCGCTGCTTCTGCTGGCCGGTGCCGACCCAGCCGGGCTCCTCGCACCCCAGCAGCACATGAGAAGCGGCCCCCTCGGGGCCTTGCATGCGGGCGACCAGGCCCGGAGAGCTGCAGCATCTGGGGGGAGACTGGCCGGGGGAGCGAGCAGGCACCGCCCTGCTGTGGGGCAGGGCAGGGCAGGGCAGGGCAGTGGGGCTGGCTTCAAGCGGGCGGGTGAGGAGGCAGGTGAGGGCCAGCAGGCGCTGCTTGGCCTCCTGTGAGGGGCCACTCCCCCGGGCCCTGTGGGAGTAAGCAGCTCCCCTCCCCTTGCTGCCTGCCTCGCCGCAGCCCCGCCTGCCTGCCTTGCCGTGGTGCTGCTGCCACCACAGCTCCATGGACCACGGCTCCGCGCTCCATGGCGGTGGCTCCGCAGTCTGCGCCGCCGCCGCCGCCACCTCCCTGCACTCCGCGACAGCAGCTCCGCGTGCCACTGCCAACGCTGCAGCCCCGCCACTGCCACAGCTCCCCGCTCCACAGTGGCGGGGGGGGGCTGCCACGAGCCAAATAAAATGGCTTGGCGGGCCGCATGTTGGACAAGCCTGACATGAACAGACCTTGGGTGGGAGTTTGACTATCTATCCAACATTTACATTATAACGTCATCTAAAAAGTTGTGTGTTCTCACATCTGTTTTATGTTTTTATTTCAGAGAGTGAAGGTGAATGTCCGTCTCACATAATAGTCATGTGTCGAGGTCGAATATTTGCCTTTGATGCTGTGTATGAAGGTCGTATGCTGAGCCCTTCAGAAATTTTCAGGTTTTCAAACTATTTTGCATTCATTAAGCCTGCCTAGATCTAAATATCTTTGCAGAGCTGCAGAACAAAATGATCTGGGTCTTGCTTTTAAAATAACAGCACCCCATGGCCATTAAGACTGAACTGATATTTATATTTGGAGTGGCAGAATACCAGTCTTCTGTCGTGTTACTTGTAAACTATAGTTCCTGTCAGTTTGTCAAGGAGAGACTTTTGCAAGTGAGACTTTCAAATCAACCAAGTCCATTTAAGCATATTTTTAAGTTTTAGAGAAATTGGAATTTTCCCTCTGTAATTGTACTTTAACACATTGTGCATTTTAGTGACTTCAGCTAAACAGTATCTCCATAGTTCTGAAAGTGTTTAGAGGTAGGGAGAAGGAAGCTTACAGACATGAAACATCATTTTCTTATATTTAATACCGCAACATTTGGTAACAGCATGTAAACGTAAGCCGCTAAAAGGTATTTATGTAGCAAGTAATTATGAATCAATGGTGTTGAGGCTGTTGATGTTAACCTGCCAGAATTATCTATGAAGCAAATTTTCTTTAGTAATATATTTTGTTGGACCAACTATGTATAGTTAGGGGAGAGATTAGACAAAATAAAGTGCTATCTCTTTTTCAGATCTGGAACCTATGGCAAATGTCTGTAACATATTTCCTTTGACAACAAATCCAAGTAATAATGTTGAATCTATCAACAACATCATCATAACAAAAAAACCCCAACAGAACCACCCTTTTCCCCTCTAATCCCTTCTGACCACATTTGAAACATAACTAGAGCTGTGCATCTTAAGTTACTTATTGGCAAGGGTGTACGGTACGGTTTTTCCCACTGCTGAACACAACAAAGGTAGAACTAAGCCCCAGCATACACAGGCTGATAACATTTTAAGGGTCTTTTGTGTCAGCTGAAGATCACTGGGAGAGCAATAGTGTATTTACCTCTTATTCACTAGGACTGGGAAAATGGCCTATTTTTTGTTCTTTTGTGCCCATGAAACGCTGCATAAGAGCTGTACTGAAAGAATCTAGTCTTCTGTGCTGTAGTCTTAGATTGCTAGAACAGATAGTGGTGTTTACTGGTCTTCAAAATCAGCTTGTTTTCTTCTAATCTTGGAAATTCAGAATAAGCACTTATAACTACCTCTTTTTGAATAATAATCAAAACACTTCCAAGAAGGATTTTGAATATTCAGGAGAGCAGAATGTGATGCCAATTTACAGGTGACAAAACTATTAGACCACTATTAGACCAGTCAAGAGTTATTGTATACTTCAAGGTAAATTCTGCTGGCAGTTACTCTGATGGAGTTTCAAGTACCTCCACTGCTATCAGTTCAGAACATTTGGGCCAGTACTCACTGAAAGAGGCTAGTTCATTATTGTATGTATAGTACTGTGGTAGTACTGTGTAGTACTGTGCTTACTGAACTTTATGCTATGATGCAATGCAGGAAATGTTTGCTATCAATTAATTTAAAAGAAAATGTGTGGCTAAATCACTTAATTTTGAACACCCTACAAGGGAAAAATAGAGTTAGGCACAACTGGGAATTTGTACCCTGTGAAATTCCAGTATTTCAACATCTGTATTAAAGATATTTCAACATCCTTGTCCCTACATTATATTAAGTAATATAATGCAGGGACAATAAAAGCATCAAAGAAAGAAATACAATCAAGCAAGTGCCTAAGAAATTTAAAAAAGAAATGCAAAACTCTAGAACTCCTGGTTCAGAGATGATACCTTTTATTAGACCAGCTAAGAAATTGCAAAAGTTTTTGGGCACACATGCCCTTCCTCAGGCTCAGGGAAAATTAAAGATGGTAAGAAGTCCCCATAGATAGAAAATAAACTTCATTTTTGCACAGAGGAACCTGAAGGTGGAAGCCTGTTCCTTTGGGTTCATGAGAGTGTCTTTGTGAGTTGTTCTTTCAGGGATGTATTTGGTAGCCCGTTGCTCTGAGACAAAAATAAATTTTCTTTTTCTTTAATTTTCCCTGAGCCTGAGGAAGGGCTTGTATGCCCAAAAGCTCGCAGAAGAAGTTTTTTTTTTTTGTGATTTCTTAGTTGGTCTAATAAAAGGTATCATCTCTGAACCAAGAGTTCTAGAGTTTTGAATTTCTTTTTGTCTCAGACCAACATGGCTACCAAATACATCCTAAGAAATTTCAGAAATATATTAACCATTGTGAAAAACTAAAATCTTAATGCGACTTACAGGTATGGTAATAGTACTTAACATTTTACCTTATCTTGGGTGTGTTGTATTGTCATAATTTGGATCTACAAATGTATCCTGTGAATGCTATTTAGTCAGTACTGAAGTTTAACAGGTAAAACTACCAAATTAAAATATATGCCAGATAGTAGAGTTTGCATTAAGTATTCAGATTCGTGGATGTTTGTGGATTTGAATAGAGGACAGGACAGAGAAGGAACAGCAAAGTTGGTGTAAACAGAACTGCGTTTTCAGACTGCATTACAAAGCTATGAATCAATAGCTTTTTGAAGTACAAGTGCAAGCAAAGGCTTGCATAATACCTGAAGTACAGGTATATGCAAAGGCTACACTATATTGCATAGTTCACGTGCAGCCCTCTGGGTTGGACTACAAATACTCCCCTTTCTTTTTTTCTTCATTTGAGCAAATATAGGAACAAAAGTCTAACACTGGAATTGTATGAATTTGGAGTTATTACCAAAGAAACGATATACAATTCTTGTAATTTATCATTGCCGATGACACCAAACTTTGGGGCAAAGCATCCAGACCTGAAGACAGGAAGGCGATCCAGGCTGACTTGGACAGGCTCAGCAGATGGGTGGATGAGCACCTGATGGTGTTTAACACTGAAAAACGTGAGGTTCTCCACCTCAGGAGGAAAAACCTGCAGCATCCTTATAGGCTCAGCAGTGCTACACTGACTAGCACTACTGTAGAAAGAAACTTGGGGGTCATCACTGATCACAAGATGAACATGAGCCTTCAAGGCAATGCTGCGGCTAGTAAAGTGACCAAAACGCTGGCTTGCATCCATAGATGCTTCTCAAGCAAATCCCAGGACGTCATTCTCCCCTTGTACTTGGCCTTGGTGAGGCCGCAGCTGGAGTACTGCGTCCAGTTTTGAACTCCTCAATTCACAAAGGATGTGGAGAAGCTTGAGAGAGTCCAGAGAAGAGCCACGCACATGATCAGAGGTCAGGAAAACAGACCTTATGACAAGAGACTGAGAGCTATGAGACTGTTCAGCCTGGTAAAGTGCAGGCTTAGGGCTGATTTGATGGCCACCTATAAGTTTACCAGGGGTGACCACCAGTATCTGGGGGAACGTTTATTCACCAGAGCGGCCCAAGGGATGACGAAGTCGAACGGGTATAAACTACTGCAAGACTGTTTCAGGCTGGACATAAGGAAGAATTTCTTTACTGTCCGAGCCCCCAAGGTCTGGAATAGCCTGCCATTGGAGGCGGGTCAAGCACCTACATTGAACACCATCAAGAGAAATTTGGATGTTTATCTTGCTGGGATCCTATGACCCCAGCTGACTTCCTGCCCCTTGGGTGGGGGGCTGGACTCGATCTTCCGAGGTCCCTTCCAGCCCTAATGTCTATGAAATCTATGAAATCTTTATATCAACATTCATTAATATTCAAGCAACCTGGCTAGAGACACTGGCATATATATTTATTAGCTGGAGCTACCTTCACCTCTTTATAATATAAGACAATACAAAATAGAGCATATCTCAGTTATGGTTGTTCTACTTCAGGAGTGCATAACCCCAGCCTGCAGGCCAGATCCTGCCGTGGAGTTGCATCATCTGACCCATAGGGTTCCCCACAGGTCCAGAAATTTGGTAGTGGGGGAGCAGTGGCAGGTTTTATTGCCACTCCCCCACCTCTCATTGTGGACCCATAGGGTTCCCCACAGGTCCAGAAATTTGGTAGTGGGGGAGCAGTGGCAGCTTTAATTGCCACTCCCCTACTTCTAATTGTGGCTATGCTGGGGGCGGGCGACTAGGCCACGGACTGTCCGCTCACCACTCAGCCAGGCCGCAGGGCCAAAAGGTTGGGCATCACTGGTCTGCTTGATATGCCTGCAGTGCTGTTTTGGTCCTATATAGTCTTTTATACATTCTTGCCCTAAAATTCATTTTTTTAACTAAAATCCTTGCTCCCCTCTCATTATTTACCCAGTCCGATTTCCCCCCCATTTGGGTCCCCAAACAATCCTTATTTTAACACCTTTCAGCCCTTCACCCTTCTCCCCAACCTTATTACTTACCCAGTCCAGTTTCCCTTCCTTTTGGATCCTTAAACAAACCTTATTTTTGTACTTTTTACCCCTCTCCCAAAATATGGAGATTCACGTTAACTCTTAGACTCAAAGGACTGTTTAACCCCTCCACACCTGGACAGTGAGCTCCTTCCTAGGAGGTTCCTCAGCCCCACCTGAAGGGAATCATGGCAATATTGAGGCCGCAGACAAGCGATTTTGCAGTCTGACTACAGTGTCGGCTGTTATTTTTGCAGGCTTATTGTGGCGAGCCTCCCCTGCCCTCCCCCTAAATTGGCTGAGAGGGCGCTTTCGTGCAACCCCACTCCTCACCGCTGATTGGCAGAGCGGGGCGGGGCCACATGAAAAGCAGCCCTCTTGGCCAGTCAGTGGCAGAGGGAGGATGGGGCGGCTGCCATCATGGCTGCTCCCCTTTGTGTTGGCAGCTTCCCCCCCCCACCACCCAGCAGGCTGCGAGGCTGGGCCATTAAAGTCTGCTTTTCTGAAGTCCAGCGTCTTTATTCAGCTGCACTCCTTTCCTTTTCTTTGGATCTTGAACTCTTGTCATTTATTTTATCTTCATCGTCATCAAAGTTACCTTCTACCTTCACTCTCATATAACCTGAGGAAAGTTGATATGCTTTTCTCAAAATTTCAGTTAATCTCAACAAAGAGATTCTCAACAAACATGTCAGAGCACCCAAAGGTGCTCTGAGGTCCTTTGAAGGCTGTGAGGTGTGAGAGGAGTTAAGTTAGGTGTGAGGCTGTAAGCAGATAAGCCCAGGCTCAGGTTCAGTCCTTGCCTGGCCATGCCTCTGCTGCCTAGCCCCTCTGCCTGGGCCCACTGTAATAAATAAGTTTGTTTTTGAAATGAGGTGCCATTCCATTCACAAAAGTTATAGAGGAATGCCTTGAATCTATGGATGGACGCCTTGAGTCTAAAAAGGTTGAGAACCACTGACTTAGCCATATTGTTAGCTGTGGAACACAAAATACTGAATCTTAGTCCTAGCTCGCTAACATGAGTATCAACTTTGTTAATTGTTTTTTTTTCAATCTTTTACCTTTAAGGCAATTTGCATATATCCAAAAAAGGTGCCATAATGAACCCAATGGACCAGGGCTGGGAGCCTTAACAAGCAATGAGAGAACCAAATGGGCAGAGGTTGGACACTTTCAGTTATTGATCCTTGATAAAAATGTTGAATTTGCTTAGATTTGCATTATTTCAGTAATTCAGCTACTTATTCCATGTCTTCTAGGCACGTGAATATCTAATCAATCTTGATCCAAAGAATTTAACTCTACTAGAAAAGATTCAGAGAAGTTTGTTTGTGGTGTCCTTTGATGATTCCAGTCCCCATGCAACCTCCAAGGATTACAGTCAGGTAGTTTGGGATTTCCAAGTAATTTTACTCTTCTCTATAAGAAACATGTTTTGATAATATCTGTGTTCCCTCAGTAATGTATCAGCTTTTTCACCATTCCTTCTTGGCCTCTCTGATATAAGAGAGATGTGCCTGAGGATATGGATATTACCAACTGCTCCTGATCCCCACAACCTGCCTATTCCAGGATGCAGGAAGTAAAGGTTGTTTAAAGTTATCTGCTCATGCTCCTTCCTTCTCAAACTGTGCGGGCCTCAGAGGTCATCACAAGGATCCAGCCTTTTCTATAAACTCTTGACACCAGGCTTTTTACATATGGTTTTTCTTCAGCTGGACATGTTGGCTCCATTGTAAACATGTCTGCTATGATTGACACATGAATGCAGTGAGTGGGGACCCCCTGCAGGCGCTGGCAGTAGTGTTGGTGGGGGGAAGAGGTGGTGAGCGGGGACCACCTGCAGACACTGGCAGTGTTGGCGGCAAAGAGGGGTGGGTGGTGAGCAGCAACTGCCCGCGGAAGCCGGCGGCGGCTTCGGCAGCAACCAATCTCAGGGAGGGCATGTGCCCCCCCTGTGCCTCCCTTACTTATGAATTGACACATCCTTCTTATCTGTTACTCTAGACCTTGCTCAACTCAAAAGCAAGGATTATATTTATTTTGTGGCTTGTCCAAGGCTGATCACCTAATTACTATTTTCAAGTTTGGAGGTTGTTAATAATAAAAAAAGCATCCAGATATTTTTGTCTGCCAGAGTGCTGGCATGCTTTCAGATATTTCTGAAAACCCATAAATGAATCTATGATTTAGATTACCAGGTTGGCATTAGCTGGAGATCCAACCATACGCTGGGGAGATAAATCCTACAACAGTATCTTCTTTTCCAATGGGACAGTTTGTTCAAACTGTGATGTAAGTAAAATACTGGTTTTGTTTGTTTATAAGATCTTTAGGGATCCCCTGGCATTATATATTTTTTCCTGCTCCTGTCCCCTCCCAGGTTAAAATTTGTTTTCCAGTAGTGCAGTCTTGCTTACACAACACAGTATCTGGCAAACATCCAAAGCACTCTGTACTCAATAAAGTACAAAGCACTCTGTACTCAGCACTCTGTAGTTTTAAAGAGGGAATTAAACAGTACACAAGCTGATTACATGTCAGCACACTGCCTTTCCCCTCTGCATTCCCCCACCTCTCCCATTCTGTTGGAGAACATCATACAGTTTCTTCCAGCCCTGATTTAAGCACTTCACTTATAGGGGATTCCCAAGCTTGAACAGCTTCCAAAGCAGGTAGGTATCATTTGTCTAATAGCCTAGTAATTAGGGCAGTTGCCAGGAACTGAGAGAGGTGAGTTCTGGGCCTTGTCCCCTCAGCTCCAGTGGGATTGAACTCACATCTCCCACATTCCAGGAAAATGCCTTAGCTACCAGGCTCTGGGTTAAGCACAAAGCTAGGACCCCTTTCCAACTGCCCTGTTTGTCAGCCATGATTACAAGAGTCATGGGGCCAGAAGGGTTGCCAGCAAAAGGAAACCTGATGTGTAGCTCAGTAAGGTGTATATTTACCCCTGCTAAGTTGGAGGCACTGGGTTTTGTTCCTTGTTCCTAGTGCTGTTTATTCATTTTATCCACCACCTATTTGATGCAAAATGCATGATCAGTCTCAAGAGCCAGAACTGATTCAACGGGGTAGATAAAGTGGGCCCTAGCTTTACCTAACCCAGTGGTTCTCAACCCAGTACCTTTTTATACTCAAGGGACCCCTTGGAAAATGTCAACTCTTAGTTTCACTCAGTTTTTGACTAATAGAGCAATTCTTCTATTGCTGACAAGTCAAAAGACCACAACAGGTTAGAATGTTTTTGACACAGATTCCTATTTGAAATCTCTGGTGGGAATCATGTTTTCACACCTAACAGTGCTAATGTTGCATAGCACCCTGTGACACCCTTGAAAGGATCTCTTGGCACCCTGGTTGAGAATCACTGGCTGAACTTGTAACCTGGTGGCTAGGGCACTTACCTAGGAGGTGGGAGATGTGGGTTTAACTGCCTCAGAGCTGGGTAAGGGGGCCTCAAACCAAGATGTCTCAGTTACTGGCAAGTGGCCTAACCACCAAGCTAGTGGGCCAAAGGTAGGGGGGCCTTTTCCTCTTCCTCTCCCCTCTTAGTTACCAAATCCCAAAATGGCTTTCGATAGAATTTAGATATTTTCAGATATAGAGATCTATAGAGACACCTAGGACTTCATGTGCACATAAAGCAGTGAGGTGGGATTTTGCTGAATTGTGCATTAGAGAAAAAAAGGCCCAAATTCCAACTAAAAAATGACTAGTTCATATAAAGCCTTTTATGAATTTGGATCTAAAAGCTATATTTCAAGAAGACTAAATCATTCTTTCAAAAATGTTTTTATGAAGGACTTTTCTATATTTGCTCAACAGATTGTTCCCAAGGTAATAAGTATATTGTACAAGAAAGCTTAGAATTTATTAGCATTTTTATTTACTCAATTCAGCAGTGCCCAAAGTGTTTATCACTGCTCTCACACAGGCTACCTCTCACAGGTCCTGCCCAGGTCTGTTCCTCTCACTAGAGTTATATTTTGCCAGTCTGGCTATCGAATAATCAAAAAAGAAGTTGGGTTAACCATGTAAAGACTATCAGTACAGGTAGAAGAGCTAGAAATGTAGTTGCTTAATAAGGCCTTAAATTCCACACAACCCAGTTAAACATGATATAGGAAGAAGAATGCAAGTGGAAAAATGTACAGTTGATTCATTTCATTCATATAGTAACCGCAATGTTATATCTTGTTTTTTTAGCATACTCCCATGGATGGCATGGTTTTAGTAGCTCTGGGCTCTTATGTAGACGAAAAGATTATTGAAAGTAAAGGAAAATGGGAGGTATGTATCTAAGTTTACAGCATGATTAGTCAGTGTTTTGCCTCTTATAAACACCTTCTTTTTTTAATACAGGGATCAGATAAGGTTCGGGATATCCCATGGCCAGAAGAACTTGTTTTCACACTGAACCAAAAAATGCTAAATGAAATTGAACATGCTAAGGAACAGTATTACCAGCAGGTAAACTGTCTACATCTCCTGTTTTGATGATATTTTTGGCTTCTCTCCATGCCAGAGATTAAATACCACTAGGACAAATTTACCCATGACATAGTTCCACTGAAGTCAGGGGAGTTATACCAGGGGCAAGTTTGATCTGTTGTTTTGTGATTTGAATTGAACAAGATTGTGAATAGAACATTTCTTGAATTCTCCCACGATAACATTTTTTGTATGTGTTAGGCAAGTGACTTACAATTAGTGAATTATGCCTTTACATCATTTGGCAAAGCACTGACCAAGAAGAAGAGACTTCATCCTGATACATTTGTTCAGCTTGCCTTACAGTTGGCCTATTATAAACTTCATGGACGGTAAGAAAAAAAACCTAATTGCTCAGTTTGGTAATTAAAAATTATTGTTGAACTACCTAAAAAGTCTGAGGAAAATATGAAGAGCTTTCAGTGTTGTTGTGTGTTTTGTTGCTAGTCATGTATGAACGAATAAATCCTTGTCATAATTACAGTTTCTGTGGTATAGGTTGTAGCTTGGTTAGTCCAAGGACATAGGCAGACAAGATGCTTTGCATAAATCTGATATCTTTTATTAGACCAACTCAAATAGTTGGAAAAATTATTTGGAAGTTTTAGGACACAAACACCCTTTGTCAGGCTGTCAGGGTCCTTTGGGTAAATCTTGTTAGTCTCATAGGTCCTGATCCTATACCAGTGACCTTTTCCATTAACTTCAGGAGTGAGTACCTTGTATATCTATTATATTCTTGGACCTGTGTTATATGTGTAGTAATGTGAAGGACAGTTAGCCAGAGTTTTTATATTTCATTCCAGTAAGCTGGACAGGTAAGCAAAATGGTTGGTCCATAAGGCTCTATATCTATTACACGCTACAAATTACCCATTCTTATGCAAAAGCCCTGGTGCAGATGAAAACTTTGGTCGGTGACTCAGTGTCATGCTGATATCTTTCTTCCAAACTCCCCAAAAGGCTTGCTTTTGCCATCTTGTCCCCACCACCACCAAAGCTTACCCAGAAAATTTGGAACAGCAGTATGAAGACATGGACAATAAACAAGCAAGTTCCTTTCCTTGCACTTTGGGCACTTTGGTCAGGTAGGTGAGGAAGGATTTATTGTGTAATCCCAGCCAACAGTTATGGAAGATTGTGCTGATTATGAATCTCTTCCAAACACCAGTGAATCAAAATGGCAGGTCCTCCCCAACCCTACCTGTCAATTTCCTTTGCTACTGCCCAAGTAGAATTTAATTTAAATGTGGGTCACCATGTATATTACAAATATTTACTTTTTTCTGGACAGGGCTTGTTTTATCACAAGAATGGAAATGATGATTGTCATCTGCAGTGACACCATATTCCTTTCACAAGTCATAGAGAAGTAGGGCTGGAAGGGCCCTCCAGAGGTCTTCTAGTCCAACTCCCTGCCTGAGGCAGGACCATCCCTATCCAAACCATCCCATACAAATCATAATCTAAACTGCGTAAAACAACCCTGCATAAAATAATCCTGACACAACATAGGCCTAACACCCTAACCTTCCACATGTGAAGCAGGGGAACCACATCAGCCATTGTCTTCCTCTTATAAAGTGTTGTCAGTACACACTCAAGAGGTCCTGGATAGAGGACCACACCCCCCACTACAGAGGAGGGCAAAAATCCCCACAGTTCATAGCAATCTGAGTATGTGATAAAATTCTTGCCCCCTGAGCAGAGGGGTAACACCCTCTAGCTGGGAACTTCCAGCTTTGGTCCTAGCAGCAACATTGGCACACCCCAGTCAAAGTTCACAGCTTTGGCTATAGCCAACACCCAACATTTCTTAAAAATACCAGCAAAGCCCAGAAGCATGGGAAATACCCACAGTAGAACATAAGCATAGCTACACCTAGGTCATCCCTGACCAGTGGCTGTCCAACCTCTTCTTGAACACCTCCAGTGATGAATAGTCCACAACTTCTCTAGGCAGTTTATTACATTGAGTCATTATTCTAACAGGGTGCTTCTACATGTGTGCTTAACTGCCCAGTAGGCTAATTTGCTGTGGTGTAAAGCATCGTAGTCCACATGTGCTATGTTAATGGACCAAATAACCACCTAAATGAACATGTAAATGCCGACCTGGGTATAAAGTTTACCTGGTCAGTCCAGGCAGCAGGGGGGCAGACCCCTGCCTGCCAGGTAGCCAGAAGGCTTCATTCTTTAGGCACTCTTGTGCCCCCGCCAGCCCCTTCTGATTCCGTGACTTGGAGCCCAGGGTTGACCCTCAGAGCCTGCTGCCAGCCTAGAGCTGCTCTGTCCTGGCTCAAACAGCTCTGGACCCAGGCCCATGTGTAGGTGCTTACACTGCACTAATTGAACGTTTAGTGCACCCACAGTTTTTCCAGATATCCAATCTAAACTTCCTTTACTGCAACTTCAAGCCATTTGTCCACATCCTTCTCTCTGCAGCAAGAAAGGAAAGGTACTTTTCCTCTTCTTTATGGCAGCCCTTTAAGTATTTGAAAACTGCTATCATGTTCCCTCTTAAGTGTCCTTTTTAAAACGTGGAGCCCAGAACTGTACACGGTATTTCAGATGAGGCCTAGCCAGTGCCCAGTAGAGAGGCACTATCACCTCCTTTGACTTGCACCTAATGCTTCTATTGATGCACCCCAAAACCACATTCACCTATTGTGTGGCTACATTGTGCTGGAGACCATGTAAGGTGACATGTAAGGGGTGCACACAGGTGCACGTGCACCCCCTGAGATTGGCCATGAGTCCCTTGGAAGCACCAGCCACAAAACTGGAAGTGCTGGCAGAAGTGCACTTCTGGTTTCGCCGCTGGTGGTTCCGGGCTCAGCAATTGGCCGCTGGGGGAACACTTCTCTACCCCCCACCCCCAGTCAGCAATCTGGTGGCCCCCCAGACTCAGGGGGCACCAGTCGGCCATGCTGGAGACTCATATGAGTTTGTGCTCTACCAAGACTCCTAAGTCCTTTTCTATACAGCTTCCATCGAGTCAGGTATCACCCATTTTGTATTTGCATTTTTGATTATTCTTCCTGAGGTTATTCTTGCACTTGTTCACATTAAACTTCATCCTGTTAGCTCTAGCCCAGCTCTCCAATCTGTCAAGATCCTTCTGAATGATGTTCACATCCTCCAGCGTATTCGCAAACCTTCCCAGTCTTGTGTCGTCTGCAAACTTGATCAAGAAGCTTCCTATGCCAGCATCTGAACTGTTAATAAACATGTTAAATAGCACTGGGCCAAGGACTGACCCCTGCACAACTCCACTTAAAACTTCCTGCCATTCTGACATCAACCCATTCATAATTATCCTAAATGCTTGCAGCTATTGAGCCAGTTATGTATCCACCATATAGTAGTTTTATCTAGCCCACATTTCTCCAATTTTTTTTATGAGAAGGTCTGTGGGACCTTGTCAAAACCTTGCTGAAGTCCAGGTGCACTATATCCACAGCATTCCCTTCATCCACCCAGGTAACTAATTTGACAAAGGAAGAAATCAGGTTTGTTTGACATGATTTGTTTTGTATAAGCCAATTCTGGCTGCTTGTGATCAACCTTTCCTCTTCCAGATGCTTACAAATATTCTTGCTTAGGATATGCTCCAGTAACTTCCCAGGTATTGAGGTGGTTCTTGCCTTTTTTAAAGTGGGGTACTTCATTCAAACTTTTCCAGTCCTCTGGTACCTGACCTGTCTCCCACAATTTCATGCCCCTGGGATGAAGCTCATTTGATCCTGCTGACTTAAATTCATTCAGACTCAACAAACGCTCATATACAATCTCTTTTGTTATAGCCTCTCTCAGCTTGTCCCTCTTCCTTATCTAAATAATAATCCCTATTAGGTATCTGGATGCAGCTTAATTTTTTGTGAAGGCTGAGATAAATTAGCTGTTGAGTAGTTCCACCTTCTTTGCATCTTCAGTTAGGAATTCCCCCTGGCTTGTTAACAGAGAGCCCACAGTTTCCTTGGTTCTTGTTTTCTGGCCAACGTACTTGTAGGACCTCTTATTGTTGTCCTTGAACTCCTTTTGCCAAGTGCAGCTTGTTCTTTATCTCTGCCTTCCTGATTTGGTCCCTGCAGGTTCCTTGGTGACCTGCCCATTCTTCCATTGTTTGTATGCTTTCCTTCTGCATTTGAGGCATCTTAGAATCTCCTTGTGCAGCCACATTGGTCTCTTGCTATTCTTCTTGTGCTTCCATTATGTCAGGACTGTTTCTTGTTGGGCATCCAATACTGGGCCCCTAGAAGCTCCCAACCCTCCTAGACGTCTTTATCTTTCAATCTATCCTCCCATGACACCATGCCTAGTAACTCCTTGAGTCAGATTAAAACTGCCTTTTTGAAATCTAGGGTTTTTTTAATCCTAATTTTGCTGACCTCATGCTTTCCCTGTCTCAAGATCTGGAATTCTATTATATGATCATTTCTTATGAACTTAGTCATCATCTTCACATCCTCCACCAGTTCTTCCCTGCTGTTCAGGACAAGATCTGAGATACATGATCACCTAGATGTATCATCCACTTTCTGGAAGAGAAAGTTGTCTTTTCCATAAGTTAGGAATGGGCTTGACATTTTGATAGATTTTTCACCTGCTTGAAGAGTGCTTCATTCACCTCCTCTTCCTAATTAGGTGACCTATAATAAATTCCCACCATTATATCAGTGCTGCATCTTTCAGTTGTTCAGTGTCATTTCTGGCAGTATTGTTGGTGCCTACATGGACAAGCTGGAAGGGGTAGTGGTTTGAAGGATGGATGAGCTTTGGCAGACCCTCTGTGAAGTCCTGAATTGGGCTCCAGGCAGGCAGCACACCTCCCAGGCCCCCAAATCTGGACAAGAGATTGGTGCCTTTGTCCCCTGCTCTTCTCTTCCTTCTTGGTGCAGTGGTCCTGGAGCCCCTGTCCTTGAGACCTTGCATTTCCTGCTCTGTAGTCTGCTACCTCCTCTGCCTCATTCCTACAAATGATCCCTCCTCACCCACAGCATGCTTGAAAGTGGTTGGTGACTTCAGTCTGCTCCTCTTCATTTCTGGGGGCCCTCCTTTGGGTAGTCACAAACTGCCATGTCTCCTCATTGCCCCTTGGCCACTCCAGTACCAGCTTCTCATAACTCCTGTTCAAGTAATCTTCCTGGTCCCAGATGCAATGCAGCATGGATACCCATACTTCATATCTTTGAATCTTCTCCTCCAGGGCAGATACCCCTTGGTATCTTGCACTTGGTGCAGATGAAGTGCTTCTGACCCTCTGGAAGAAACATGAACATGGCACATCCCATGCAGGTCACAACAGCTGACCCAGACTCCATTTGTGCCTCATTTGCTCCCTGGAGAACACCTAGGCTGTGAGGAGGCAAAAAAAGAGAAAGTGGGGGGAGGGGAGGAAGAAACACCACAAGAACCTGCATGCCAAGCACCTGCACCAGAACCTTTTTACAGATTCTCATTCACACACACACACACACACACACACACACACACACACACACACACACACACACACACACACACAGGGTTTTTATATAAAACTGTCTAACTACAACCACATAAATAAAAAACTGTTCAAAGAACAATTATAATTCATGTGAAATGCACATCATGCGCTCGATTTCTATTTGATGTAAATCAGAATAATTGCATTGAAATCCTCATATGGATGATTGAATCTTTTGTATTTTACATATGAAAAAGTTTGTAAATATGTCTGGTTTTTAGTTGATCTTCTAATCCTTAGATTTTGCATGAAGCAAATGACTTCCCTCTCTGAACTCTAATGGAAAGATGCATATAAACTCCATGAGTTGAAGCCTGCAGAGTTCTCACCTTCCTCATCAATGGGTGTATTTACACATCCATTAGACCCAGGAGCAGCTTACTCACGAGTAAATGCTCCCGGGCAGACGTCCACACATGCGGGGAAGCAGGAGATTTGCTGCTAATGGCTGCATACTGCTTCCGCTTCCTGGGGCCCTGCAGTGCTGGATGGGGCAGGAGCATGGGACCTACCCCACCCCTGCAGCTCTTTTCAAGCCCCATGCCTTAATCATCTGATTAGGGTATGGGGCTGGGACCTGCCCCTGACCAGGACAGTTCCCAGCCCCCATTCCATGATCATGGCACAGGGGCTGGAGAGCCTGTTCCCTGCTCAGTTCTGCGATTGAGGAGCTGAGCAGGGAACAGTCTCCCCAACCTGTTCTCCACCCAGCTCCATGCTCATGGAGCTGGGGCCGGGAGGGAAAAAGCTGAGATAAGGATCTTCTAGCCCCCTGCTCCCTGATCACGATGGTAAAGCAGGGGCTGAGAGATACAGATCTCCCACCCCCTGCTCCCTGATCATGATCTTGGATCAGGGGGCTTGGAGCCCTCTACTGCCGAGGCAGGGAGGTATAGTCCCCACCCAGGCCCCAGTGGCAAAGCCTGCCCCAGGGTCAGGGAACAATCTCCTTCCCACTGGTGGCTAACTGACCAGGAGCCAATTTGCTCCTGGTCATGTATCTATACGTGTGCTACTGTGCAGTTAGTAGTCGCAAGTAAATTGGCTACTTGCATTTGCAGGTAGCAAATTTATTTGCAATTAGCGAGGTTTACGATGCAGTGAGCATGTGCACATGTAGACATGCATGCTTACTGTGCAGTAAACTACGCTATAGTGCTGTAAAGTGTCTCATGTAGATACACCCAATATGAATGAGAGACTTAGTCTGAAGAAAAAAGTCCTTGGATTATGTCAAATTAATTTCATTTTGTTGTAGGGTCTCTTGAATTGTCTGCGTCCTTACTGGTCCCTTTAAAGCTTTCAAGACAGTTCTCTTTCTTTTATATGTAATTAGTCTTATATTTCAGCCACCTAAAAGAAACGTAGTGATTTACTTTTACTTGTAAATGGGTTTAAAGCGCAGAATATTTTTACAGTATTTATACTTCAAAATGGGAAAGAGAAATCTGTCATCATTGTGAAATGTCCCTTCCTAATTTTTCTTCTTAGCCCAGGCTGCTGTTATCAAACTGCCATGACCAGGCACTTCTATCATGGACGCACCGAGACCATGAGACCATGTACTGTGGAAGCAGTGGAGTGGTGCCAATCCATGCTGAATCCAAACTCCAGTGTAAATATTGAAAATCTGCATTATCCTTAATGTATTTAAAGGACCTGCCACATGATTCACCTTAGGTAGACTATGTGGTTAATTGTGTCAGTTATGGGAGTTGACATCATTTTCAGCTAAAGAAAATAAAGCACAGGTGTCATTCCCCATCACTCCCCCCACCAGAGCTGTAAGTGTAGGCAAACTGCAGCATATGACCTGCTTTCCTTTATCCTGTGTATATTTTTCACTTTTTTGATGCAGTGAAGTTGAGCAGAAGCAGGCCTTGGGTTTAATGTCTAGAGCAGAGGTTGGCAATATTTTGTCACTGCAGGTCACTGTTTGTGACCCCCACTGCAGGCCACTTCCCCTCACTCTTGGCAATCAGCAGAGGCTGCAAAAGGAATACATAGAAAAAGGCAGGCACTAGACCCCTAGGGATCCTGCCCCTGCTTCAACAGAGCATAAACTGAATGAAGCAGACAGTAGGACTCTGGTGATGCCTCCTCTGCCATAGTGATTGGAGCATACTGCTGATTTCCTGAGCTGCTGCAGACCAGATCAAGTCTTTTTTATGGGCTGCAGGCTGTAGGATGCCAACTTCCTGGTATAGAATAGTTTGCTGATACCTCTGATCTCTATTTGTGTTAGCATGGGTAGATTCTTTTCATGTCTTTTAGAAACCTGTTAGGACTTCTTGTATTTCTAATGTCTGTGGTTAAAGCTAATCAGGAAACTGATTTAAATTTAAAACTTTGTGGGTGGACAAAGACACTTAAATACAAATAGATGAGCCTTTAGTCAGTCAGGGGAGAGAATTGGGAACATGATCAGAAAAAAATCCTGCCTGATTCTGAGGTGTTAGCTACTATTCTTACATTTATTTCCCATCCCATGAGAAGAACATTGTCTGTTCCTCCTAGCAACAGGGGTAGGGAAACTGAAGTATACCGTGCTTATGAACCATATGTCAAAAAGCTGCAGCCGTCAATTGCAAAATAAGTTGCTTTGTTAAATGTAAAAAGTGAGCTCCAGAAAATGGCTGTGGAAAAGCCCTTGCAAAAAACAACCCTGCTCTCAGGCGGGGGGGTTAGAAGATCTTTGCATTCTCTTCCTTATACTGTGGTTAATAGGAATCTGTTGCCTTTTGTTTTATCCAAGGAGGTGTTTCCACTGTTTCAGTAAACTCAATCTCTCGTAGTTTGTCCTCATTTTCTCATAAACATTGGTCTTAGATTCAGTGTAAATATTTTGCTTTATGCAAAGAAATTATTTACATAGAAAAACCAAAGTGGTTTGCAACTTACTGATGGCCCACTTGTTCACTTGTTTTTCTGTTTTTTAATATAATATTCTCAACTTTTTCTTTTAAGAAGGTTTTAAAATCTTTAGTTATGTTTGGATTTGGCCCTCTGTTTACTTTCTATCAAATAATGCTGCCACCACTTTTCCCTGTGTTTTATTAATATGCCTCTGTATTGATCCACTGTTTTCTAGAAACAGTAATTTAGGGTAGTCCTCCATTTAAGTCAGTAAGGCTCTGGTTGTACACATCAAATTGTGATATAGCAGTCATCTGAGTTGCCTGTTCATAATATAACAAATATGAGAACTTCCAGGATATTAGTTTTAATAACTCAGTGGGCATGTCTACATGTGCATTTATGCCAGCTTAAATTTACTGCGCAGAAGTGGGACTAGGCCGGCATCTACACGTGCAGGTGTTAAAGTGCATTAGCACTGTGTGTGGACTGACCTGGGACTAAAGTTAGTCCCAAATCAGTTCACACGCAGTGTTACTGCACAGTAAGGCGTTTACATGTGCATTACTGCATAGTAACTAATCGGGCATAAATTTTATACCTGCGTGATTTGGTATCAAATTGACACTCAAGTTGGCGTAAGTTACCATATTTACTGTGCAGTATGAGCGTGCATGTGTAGAGACACTCCTGTACTGTGCAGTAATTTTGTGCCCAGTCATTGCTACTTTTCATCTACTTGTGTTTAGGCTCAGAGGATTTTTTTTGATGTCTCACTATTTGGGAAAAGGCATCTGTGTATTTTTAATTAAAAGAGATAGTGAAGATAGATGTTTATCACTTCTGTGTTTCTTTTCAATTCTGTGATTTCCATGTACAACTCCATGACCGTGCATTTCTGAATTAATGTAGTTAATCGTTTTATGGAAAATCATTATATTTAATATATTTAGTTTGAAACAGCGTCCTGGAGTGCCATGAGATCTTTATGGATGCCATGGGGTGTTGCACAATATTTGCACTGTTAGATGTGCAAACATCCACACAGGATGCACAAGATAAGCCCGGAGATTCCAAATAGAAATCCTTGGTGTCATAAAACATTTTGTTCTGTTGTGGTTTTTCTGAGTTATTGTCAACAGAAGAATTGCTCTATTATTTTCCATAATTAAAAAATGAATGAAAGCTAAATGCTGGCATTTTCTGAGGAGTGCCTTGAGTCTAACAAGATTAAGGACCGTTGTTTTAAAATTGTCGTTTTTTCTTCTGCTTCAGTTCCAATCAAAAATAAGAAAAGAACATGAGGTTGAGAAAATTATTCTATGTAAAAGATCAATGGCTGATAGGGTAAAAGCATGGAAAACAAGTCATGAAGAAAACTTTGTGAAACAAGAATTAAACAGAGGATTAAAAACATAAGAATTTGATGAATCAAACAGGACAAAAGGCATAGACGTAACTTTCCATGTGCCTACATTTTCTTTGTTCTTTGGCACTACATTTACAGAGAAATTTTCTGATCACTGTTTCTTTATGATATTCAGGCGAAGTGCTTTCATTTTTTCTTATTTTACACAGCCTCATGAACGGCTCCAACTGATGCTAAAGGCATTTGCAAAGCACAACAAGCAGAGGAAAGAGTGTGAGACTGGAAAAGGTACTTTCTTTATAGTCACTCATTTTCTTCTGTTCCTAAAAAAAGACATTTTATTAATATAGTTTATCTGGCTGCTTCCTAGAGCAATCTGGGTAATCTAAAAACACTATATTTATTGTTTGTTAGTTATAGGGTTAGGGACTGAAAGCCAAATTCCCCATAGGGAGTGTTTAAATAACCAAACTCTCTCTTGTCTTAACCAAGCTCTCTTGGGTCAGCTCCCTGGCCTAATGAATATTTAATTTGTCCATGCAAAATGGAACAGTATCAACACAAGACTGTGATACCCTTTTGCCCCAGGAAAACCTGTATCTGGGTTGTCAGAGCTGTCTCCTAGGATTAGGATGTGGGATATATGGGTGCATATACCCTCAGGCAATTAAGGGAGGCTAACTGAGGCCTTCCACATCCCAAGTGAATGGGCTTACCATTGACTTACAGAATGGAAGGTGGAAGAAGGAGGCCATCGTCACCTGCATTTTCTATAGAAAGGCTGTCAGAGTTACCTAGCTCCAAGGGTGGGGTGGGGTAAAGGAAACAGAGAGAGGCGTATTACACTGAGTTGAAGGAAATTGCCTAATTCCTGGAAAGAAGCAGAGTTTAATACACATTCATCTTCTTTTAATTTCCTGTTAATTATGTTGGGAAGCTCCCTCCTCATCATGGTTACAATCCTCTTCCCCTGTTGGGACCCCAGACTCCTAAATAAGGGTTGTGGATTTCAGTAGGCAGCAAAGCATCTAAGAGTTAGGCTTTGCAACACATAACTTAAATCTCTTGATCAGCCTAGCTTTCTTAAAGTTGGTAGGAGATATCTCCTCTTGGGTCAGATTAGTGGGGGAAAGATCTGGTTCCTCAGGTCAAGAAGTAATCATTCTACTACAGAAGGTCTGAAGTTCTCAATCCTCACTGGCCAAACACTCTGCCAGCATGCTGTCCTGGGAAATGGATAATCTCAGACTTTTTGCTGGAGCTAGAAGGGGTTGTTTGGAACAGTCATTTCCCTCAGGACACTAATTGTGCTGTAAGGGGTAGACCTTTACTGTTACTAGTCATGAGATTCATTATAGTTCAGCAATATTTTTAGTTTTATTTTGCCACAGAAAGCTGCCCAGATCTTGTAGCAGAACACTGAAGGTTGATTCCTTAGGTGTGTACCGCACAATAGTTTCTGCCCACTGTGAAAACCCATTCTTCCTAGAACATGCTTTCAGTAGCCAAGCAGAAGAATTTAGCAGAAGAATGTAGTATGCTATGGCCTTTAGCATTTCAGGATGAATGAAGAAATGCCAAAAAATGATGTAGACAGAGATATGACTGGCTGTGTCCTTAGTTGGGCCCATTCCACTGGTTGCCTGAAAAGGGAAGCTTTCTCACTGGAGCTGCATGAACTGTTGGTCTTTTAACTACCACATGAGCTAAGGACTTAGCCAGCCATGTTTCTATGTACATCATTTTTTGGCATTTCTTTATTCATCCTGAAACGCTAGAGGCCATAGTATACTACATAGGTTCACCTAAACTAAATTCTTATTCCTTTTTAAGAATTTATTCCCTTTTATTTGATCCTTTATGCCCTTTTATCCTAATCCCTTTTATTTGATTTTGCTATTGTAAGCTGAATGTGTTGGTCTTTTAACTACCACATCTGGGTATTGCAGTCTGAATCTTGCTCAGGAGGTTTTGTTTCTTGGCAGGATTTGACCGTCATCTTCTGGGTCTCCTACTCATAGCGAAAGAACAAGGTCTCCCTGTGCCAGAACTCTTCATGGACCCTGCTTTCGCTAAAAGGTAACTGCTACTTCAGTCCTTGTGGGAAAGTCAAACCACCTGACATTGATTCATATTTGCCAAATGTTTGGCTATTTCTTGACATCAAGAATGAAACCGTTTTCTGTTCCATAAAATCTGATTTGTTTTCAAAATAATTAAAAGCAATTTGTTTCCTTTATAGTGGAGGAGGTGGAAATTTTTTGCTTTCAACCAGCATGGTTGGCTACACTAGAATTGGTGGTTCTGCAGTCCCCATGGTACATCACGGCTATGGCGTTTTTTATAGAATCAGAGATGACAGGTAAAGCTATGTTCTCACTTCCTTCAGTACAGAATTCCCAGAAGAAAAGTTAAACCAGTTATTTGAATATGTCCCCCGTTTTGTGTTTTCTGACTGTATTAATGTCACAAAGATAAAGACAGTTTACAGCTAGGAGGAAGAAAACAAAGAGCTTGAAAGAAGCAGAATGGGTATGATAGAAAGACAAAAGCATTGTATCTAAATATGGTTTAGGGAAGAGATGTCAAACAAAGCTTGGGGGCCAGATCCAGTCTGAGCAGGTGGGTCATCTGGTTTGTGGGGCTTCTCAGACTACCCAACTCTGCAGATTCAGATTGTGGGGCTTGTCGCTGTGGCTGCTTGTACTCCTGCAGTGGCAGTTTTAATCACTGTGGCTGCTGGAGCTGCTGTTTTAGTATGGCTCCAGAGCCTAGGGAGTTAATGCTGCTTGCCTCCCTTCTGCCGTAATGGAGGTTTTAAGTAACCCAGGTGACTAAAATCGGCGTCAGAGGAAAAAGGGGGAGCAGCAGTGGCATTAACTTCCTGCATAACTAATCTGTTTATGAAATAGTTCTTAGCTTAATATGGATTTTTCGTAGAGTGTATTCAGATTGGCAAGTACAGTTTCTCCCTTAGAGCAGCATATCTGTTTACATGGGTTTCATTGAAATGGGAGACCTCTCAAGCTACTTGCAGGAAAGAAATAGCTGGCAACATTTTCAAGCATAAGCACCTGAGTTAGGCATCTAAATCTATTTATGGACCTAAAACAGTGGGCCAGTTTTTGGAATCACTGAGGACAGACATTTCTAGTTGAAGTCAATGTGAGCTCTGGAACTTTTGATTTTTTGAAAAATTGCAACAGTTAAAAGGTACCTAAATTAGAAACCCACAGTTAAAAAAACATGCATTAGTAACTTCACAATTCATGGCAGTCTGTTGGATTTCTAAAGCATTCATTATCTAACATTGTTAATTTTTATATTACTAGGTTTGTTGTGGCTTGCTCTGCCTGGAAGTCATGCCCAGAGACTGATGCAGAAATGCTGTGTAAGAACATGTTCCAGTGTTTCCAGGACATGATACAGTTAACAGCCACTGCCCAGCTTTAGAGTTGATGGGAATGTAAATGTGCCTTGTTGTGTCTTTCATTATTATTACATAACAGTGCTGAATGAAATGCTATTCTTAAAGGTTATAACAGTCTATGCAAGACACTAAGTGATAGGTCAGCATAGATATTAAACAGAAATAATGCAAAACTTACTGATTTTATGGAATTTACTGCAGCAACAATGCAAGTTTCCTTAAAGAGTAATAAAACTATTTGCACCCACAATGCAAACTATTGCAAGTTATCAAAGTAGAACTATGCAATATAAAACAATGCCTCAGCAATGCAAATGTATCAGAAATGTATGCCTTTGGAAATGGAGAATTTATGAATGTTTAGTTCTTACAATTTTTCTAGTGGTAGCTTGTGGAATACTTTATAAACCACTGAAGTTTATTTCAGTGTAGCACTTAAAAGTGTATTTCCGAATATCTTTTCCACCACTAGTAGGTGATGGTGCTTTCTAAATGGGAAATTGTTAATGGAGTTCATAAATTGTCATTTTTGGGGAAAAATGAAAATTAAGGAAAAGTATTAGCTTACCTATCTGTCTCTTTCAAGCTGTACATGAATATAACAATTCCTAGTTCCTATTTTTGCCACTGGGATTCTGTCAAATGAAGAATTGTTCTGAATAAGAAATTTCTCAGGTGGAGGAGGAAGGCACTACATTCAGAGATTTAAGCTGACAGTGTGCCTTTTTCTAAATGTGAGAGTTAAAAGGAGGATACTACTTGGAAATTTCAAAAGATGACATTCTTGGGATGAACTAACTACAAATGTCACTACTGCTCTACAGAAGAGTACACATTAAAGCAATGTAGTAAGTACAGTTTGATAAGATTCTCAGGACTGTAAGATTTCTTTATAATTTAAAGATTACTTTTTATGTTTGATAAACTTTGTAATTTCCTTTCTCTCAAATAAAACAGTCTAGAAAGCCTATTTCTTATCAGTTGATTGGTTTATAGATAACCAGGCTGATGTACAGCAACCAGCTTTCTACAGGAGAAATTTTGTGTGCAGAAATGAAAATGACTCAGGGATTCTAAAATCATCACTCTCTTTGCCCTTCTTTGAGATATAAGAGCTCCCAAGTCAAGGATTTGTTATTATTTGTATTATGGCAGCATTTAAATCCACAACTGAGCTCAAATTACTAATGCCTTGACGCACTGTTATAGTAGGGCAGTAACAAAAAGTGACTGTGCCTCTGCTGCCACAGTACAGTGACGGTAGTGCCTCTGCCTTTGTTTGCTTTTTGGTCTTTCAGCTGATCTACTCTTCCACTATATCATGTAAGTCCTTCAAAGTTCCTGTCCTTCAAATGTATTCAAAATTGACACAAAAACCAACTCTTTAGTCCTCAGTAGACTCTTCCCCTTCCAAACTCTACTGAGTATTGACAAAGCAAATGTTTCTATCTCACCTGGGCTCAGGGAAACCTTAGTCAGTTATTGGCATGCAAACAAGGTGCTCTTTTGCCAGACTTACTTTGATAGGAAGTAGTCTTTGTGACTCCCAGCTAGCTTACTGTCTTGCATAAAGAGCAACTTTATTAGAAAATGTTAAAAATTACAGTTATTTACATGGCTTTAAAGAGTTGGAAGACAATATAGAACTCTATGCTTAGTGGCTACATAGGTATATAGTTGATGTGTGATGATGCAATCTAGGACGTACAGGGCACGTCTACACATCGCTATGGCAATGTTACTGTGCTGTGATGATAGGAAGTACTAAATCATGGCGCAGTAACAGCCCATACTGTGCCATATGTGTGGTGCAGTTATTTTTAGCAGCCACTTTGCTGTAGCAGCGTGCTATAAGTAGCTGCTGATAACGTGTAGACACCTGTGGATGATATGTTGCCATAGCGTGTTATGGCAACATAGCATCACGTGTAGACACGTCCACAGTTGGTCATGTAGCCTATGCTAGCCCTGGGGTAGAGCAGGTAGGAAGTTTTAGCATGACACTATAGAAAGAAGTGAAATAAGACCATGTGCATGGTAAACCACATAGGTACAGCTCTCCCCATGCATCTAAACATCAACAGAGCTAGGCCCACCCATTTAGCTTCTCCCTTAAAGCTTGACACCCGCCTTAAGTAGCACATGATTAACTCCCTCTTTCTCCCCTCTCCTCACAGCTTATTAACTCTTTTCCTGGCTTGCATAGGATTGGTGTAGTTCTCAGTTAAAAGATGAGACAAACTTACCGTTTAAGGGCAATTTTTAAATGTTCTAAAATAAATACATAGTAATCTTTTTTACTAAGCCTTTGTTCCTTGCTTTACTGCCATGTTGTTTCTGAAGGATTTAATTAGGAAAAAACAGGTCCTACAGACAGGTGAACTCTGGAAAACATGTCTAAGCAACTGGGAGGTTTGGAAAAGCTGGTGAATAGGGTCCCATGGTTAATATGGCAGTCCATGGGGATCTACTGGTGTCATAACACAGCATCAGCACAGAGAAACCCAGATCACTTACTACCCAGATTGGCTGAATTTACTCACAATAGGCTGATGTTCACACATCAAGAGGGAGTCAGTGACAACTAGAAATAGAACTCATGTCTCTCAAATCCTAGACTGCATTTGGATCCATAACAATTCTTAACTCTATTTAAAAGAGAACAAGCCTGGAGCTCTACTCAAGTGCAGCTGTGCTAGTGAATGCATCACTGTGCGGCTTTTCATGAATTCTGAAACTATTTAGCATTGCTGCTAATTAAGCCACCAGCAGCACCACGCAAATTATGTCTACACAGTTTCTTGTTATGGAGGTTGCACTCACAGAGTGAAATGATATATCTGAGCTGCTGCCTGATCTGGTAAGTTTGTGGTGTGGACATGAGCCAACAAGATGTGATATTAATAAAATGATTCACAGTAAGTTAAGGGACCTCTTCTGTTTACAGACTTTTCCTGAAACAAAAGTACTAAGCCTGTTCAGTAATGCTGCTCTTTTACAATACTGAAAGAGAAGCACAATCCTACTTCAGAAATATGGAACTGTCTTTAAATTAACATATTGCACGACCCAGCTTGAACGTTGACAAGTGAATAATAGATGCCCTTTTCAGCCAAGAGTTGCTGATGAGTTCCTTGTTCTTTAATCCTTCCATTCTGGAGCACTGCTATCTTGTCAGCATTCTGGATGGTGGACAGGCGGTGAGCTATTACAATGCAGGTGCGACCTTGTCTGGCTTTATCCAATGCTTCTTGGACAACCTGTTTAATTGCCAGAACAAAAGATACTTGTAAGTTAAAAATGTAATTCAGATATATCCTTAACAGCTGTCAGTAATATAATATTTTAAATCCTTTAACTAAAATGCAAAACAGCAAGGAGAAAAATGACTTAGGGGGTTGGTAATGGGTTGAATCTCTAGTTTTTTGTTTTAAATTTAGCCTGTATTGACGAGTGACCCTGTTGACTCTGATGATAACGTGGCTTGTCTAACAGAACTAGGTTGGTAGTCTTTTGGGGTGCACTGATAAAGATTTTTTGGGCCGATACTGATGGCCGATTATTAGTGAGCCATATTGGCCGATACCAGTCTGATTGCTGATATGCAGCCTGGCAGCTTGGAGAGCAGTGTCCAGCTGGTAAGTCTTTTGGGAGGGAAGAGGTTGGGGGAGGATAGAGGGGTTGGGGAGGCAGATCGGGGCCCCTACAGTGAGAGAGGGGGGCACGGCTCCTGTCACTGTGCACACCCCCAGGGGGGCATTGGGGGCACGTGCCCCCATATCTTTGTGCGGGGCAAGGGCAGGCTGCTGCTGCATGTGGGGGTGGGGACTGCGCCAGGTTCTTCCCAGTGTGGGGACTGCCAGGACTGCGCTCAGACTGGGTGGCAGCAGTGCTAGGAGGAGGGGGATACGGGGTGGTAGCCCCCCCCTTCCAGTGCTGCTACTACCACCCACCCCGAGTGCAGCCTTGACCCAGCCCCCCTGCTGGGAAGAGCCTGGCACTAGCCCCAGCTGCAACCCAGCTTCACCCAGCACACAGGTCTCAGCAGTAAGTGCCCCCATGGCTCCCCGCCGGGTGCATGCAGTGGTGGGAGCCACCTCCTGCCCACCCCCTGGACGAGCTGCTTGTGGCTCTGTTCCATGCCCAGCCCCACTCCTTCACCACAGGGGCCTTGATCTGCCCCCCCACCCCTTCCCCTCTCCCCATCCCCTTACTGTCAACACGCGTACCAGCTGGTTGTGATGTGGCTGATAATGCTGCTACGCAAGCATGCAGCATTATCAGCCACATCAGCCAGAAAAAACTGATTGCTGATAATGTTGATTTTCCTTTTATCAGTGCCAATACAAAATGGACTGATGTATCGGTGCACCTCTAGTAGTCTTTGGCTAGTTAGTGAATAGATCTGTTCCTGTATGTATCAATGCAACTAGCATCCTTTGTAGAAATCTCAGCAGACAAAATGAGAAGCTCTAGGGTTACACACTGCCCTACCCTCATTCCTTTTGCCCTGTGTTAAGAAGAGGTAGGAAAATCAGTTTTTTATAATGACTACATTTGCTTTAAAACATGGAAACCTGCTGTCAGCTGTGGATCAGGTTTCAGTATTAGCAGTCCCAAACATTCCGAAAGCACAAGTCAAACTCCAAAATGTTATTAAATCATAGATCATTACAAATAATGTTTTGGGTCTTTATCTGTCCTCTGGTTTCTGAGCATTTATAATTGAACTGGATCATGTTTAGAAAACACTTCTTTACAGCCATCCAGGTAATTTTTTTTTTAATGGAAGCTGAGTTCGCATATCATTTCATGATTGCAGGAGATGGGCTTCAAGGAAAATACTGGAAAATTCACAGTGAAGTTATGAGAGAGCAACCTCAAGCCTTTCTGGATAAACAATATATGCAAAAACATTTTCAATGTGGGTTCCATATTTTGACAGCAGACAGCAGTGGTACAAGTGTCTACATCTCTGCCACAGACCTGGAACCCCTCTTATATTTTAATTATAGACCTGTCTTAAAAAGGTCTCAACACATGGGGGAAGTGCCTAAAATGAGCTAAAACTGTGATGCACAACGTTCTGGCCCCACAGGTTGGATGAGTTGTGTGGGATTGGTTTGCAAGTGCAATCCTGTCAGACTAACCCTGTGTACCCAGCTCTAGACATGTGCCAGCCTAGCCCCACACACCTGAATCTAGCCCTTGGGCTAAAACATAAATTAAGTGTCACATGGAAATTAAGGGTTTGTCTACATGGGTAATTAATTATGAAGGTATCAATCCTGATGTAAACCACCCTATTCCAGGTTAGTTTACACAGGTTTCAACTCAACACTTCTTTTAGGCTATTTTAGTTTTTAAAAAGAAGTTTTAAAACAAAATTCTTCCCTAGTTAAAACTCCCTAGTATGTATTCTGAGTACACAATGGAAAACTCTGTGTTATGCTTATCTTTACAGTGGGTGAAGGGTTTCTCATCTGTTACCCCTCCAAAGGAATTCCCAGCCGTTTTAAGTGAGTAAATCTGTGTAGCCAAATCTGTAATTTCATCATACGTCTTGTGGTAAACAGTGTTCTTAAAGTCCAGCTCCAAGCTAAAAACGTGAGGCAAACTCAAAACATTCATTTAAGAGAGAGAAAGAGAACGGTCTTAGCCTTTACTACTGCAGAGAGAAACTTTGAAACATGACCCAAAAGTCCTCAACAAGAAAGCAATTTAAAAGGATCCTGTACTTTATTTTTTTTTAATCTGGGGATTTTTAGGCTAGTTTCAGTATTTTGAAGATGATCTGCCTCAATTTTTTAACACTGGGGTTACAATATTTAAAAATGTTAATTTAAAATGTAAAACTTGCTCATTTAAAAATGTTTCATGTTTCCATATTTGTGTTTCTCTGTATTTGTTGTGCAACTGATGAGGGCCACTGCTCTGGTTAGAACCCTGGAGGACTTCAACCCAAGAGATGATGCAGTTCTGCTCCTGGCTACTGTGTAGATACATATTGGGAATCACCACGTACAGTGGCACTCTGGCTATTCCTTTGTGAGGGAATAAGGCCGGTTAAAAATAATGCCCAACCCTGGCTGGAGGAACATTATGTGCTGCTTTATGTGTTGCACCAGGTTCAGGGTTCATGTTCCAGAAAGCCTGTTCTGAATGGATGTGAGCACGAACGCCAAATGCCCCCAGAGGCTGGGATGGCAAGCTCTGGCAGGTGGTCCTGGTGCTGTCAGCGGCGGGAGTGTTGTAGTGGTAAGCAGGGAGCTCCTGCAGGCAGCTGCAGTGCTGTTGGCAGCGAGCGGTGGGGGGGTGGCGAGCACAGACCAGTGGTTGGTGACCCACCCGCAGATGCTGCTGGCAGCGTCAGCAGCGAGGGGTGGGGGAGTGGCAAGCAGCGACCGCTCGCAGGCATCATCGGCAGTGTTGGCAGTGCCTTTTCATAAGGGGTGCACTGCCACACTCAGGGGGTACAGGTGCACCCACATGTATCTACACATTGTCAATGGATGTGAGAGTCCTGAAAGGTAACAGTCCCAGGGAAAGGGGAATTGGGCCAAGGGATGTTATGAAGGGAGAAGATAGGGCAAGGTGGTACTTTTCATGGCACTTGATGAAATAATTTTTGCTTGCAAAAGCACATGCCTGTCTGAACCAGTTAGTCTCTAGTTCCTGCTCTGACTACTACAACTCTCTGCTCATGGGGAGGGGAGCCAGGGGGAAAGAGAGGAGGAAAGCAGAAATGGTCCTGTACTTCAGTTCTTCTGATATCAAACGTGTGATAGAAAATTGAAGACAGTTTGAAAGGGAAATGATTGGATTTAGGTATTCCAGACAGCTGTGTAAATAAGGGAAGTCTAGATATCACATATCTTAGAATCACAGAAGTATAGAGAAGCAGGGCTGAAAGGGATCTCTAGAGGTCATCCAGTCCAACCCCTGCCTGAGGCAGGACTATTCCTATCCAAACTTTACATAGGACTACTATCAGTCCTGACACAATATAGACCCAACACCCTAACCTGCCACAGGTAAACCAGGGGAACCATAGCAGCCAATGTCCTGCTTCTATGCGATGTTATTAATATATGGTCAAGGGATCCTGGGTAGAGGGCCATGCCCCTTGCTACAGAGGAAGGCAAACCCCCCATAGTCCATACCAATCTGACCATGGGGTAAAATTCCTTCCTGACTCCAAATATGGTGATTGGTCTGACTGAGTAGACAAGCAAGACCCTCTAGCGAGGAACCTCAAGTTTTGGTCCTAGCAGAAGAATTGGCACACCCTGTCCAAGTCCCTAGCCTGGGCTGTAGCCAACACCCAATGCCTCTGGGAGGGCTTAAAAACACCTGGACACATGCAACAGAAAGGAGGAGGAATGGGCAGGGGCAGAAACCAGCACAGCCCAGAAGCATGGGAAAAAACCCATTGTAGAATATACCCATTATAGGCATAGCTAAGTCATCCTTGACCAGTAGCTGTCCAGCCTCTTCTTGAACACCCAATGACAGAGTCCACAACTGCCCTAGGCAGTCTATTACACTTCCTCATTATTCTAACAGTGAAGAAGTTTTTCCAGATATCCAACCTAACTTACTTTGCTACAACTTCAAGCTATTCCTTCTCTCTGCAGCAAGAGAGGAAAGGTGCTTTCCCTCTTCTTTATGGCAGCCCTTCAAGTATTTGAGGACTGCTATCATTTCTTCTCTTTAGCACCTTCTCCACCAGCTGAACATACCTAGCTCCTTCAGCCTCTCCTCACATGACTTGCCTTCCAAGCCTTTGATCATCTTGTTTGCCCACCTCTGTACCCTCTATAATTTCTCCAAGTCCTTTTTAAAAAGTGGAGCTTGAAATTACTCCATATGAGGCCTAACTGGTGTTGAGTAGAGGCAATACCACTTCCTGTGACTTGCACCTAATACTTCTCTTGTTGCAGCCTAAAACCACATTTGCAGTTCCAAAACCACATATTGTAGTCACATAAAATATTCTGTTTCCAGAGCTGTAACTAGGCAAATCACAACAGTTGTTTGAACAGTCATGACTCTGCCCGCTAGCAGGAACCCAAACAAATACCTTTTCACTTTCTGTATCAAGTGCTGATGTCGCTTCATCCAGCAGTAGAACTTGAGGATGACGTACAAGAGCTCGAGCAATAGCTATCCTCTGCTTCTGACCACCAGAGAGCTGAGTTCCTTTGTCTCCCACATGGGTATTATATTTCTAAATATAATAAACAGAATTTTAGAAAGTGCATCCAACTAGTGATTTGCCTTGGATGTAGACATTAGCATACTGACTTCAATAGAACTTGCACTTTTGATTGAGGGTCTATTCCATGTCAGCAGCCATCTGAAGCCAGATGACCAGAAATACTGGAGGTCACAAATATCCATCCATGGGGCCTCTTCACTGTAGGATATTACCACCTTAAAATCTTAAATGTTTTTCTTTTCAGGGTATTCCTGAGAGGTTGAGAAGGAATAGTAACCTCATTGTACGGTAAGGAAACTGAGGTACACAGAAGCTTGACCAGTGTAAACAGGAAGTCTGTATCACAGCAAGGAAATCAACCAAGGTCTTCAGTTCCCAGGCAGTAACAACAGCAGTAACATTCTCTTCCCTCAAGCTGTGGTATTTTTTTGCATGATGGTAACATGCAGAGGCCCCAGTCATAATCTAGACCCAATGTGCTAGACACAATGGGCACTGATACACGTGCCTGACACCTGTTCTGATGCATGCTAATTAGCATGTGTTGGAGTGTGCTAATTAGCATGCTCCGGCAGCTTTCGTGTCATGTATTCAGTGTTCCTGCACTTCGAATTGGTGGTGGGGGCACTTTAACTAAAGCTTGTTGAACCAGCTTTAAAACTGCCCCCGCTGCCATTTTGAAGCACAAGACACTGAATACACAAGACACTGGGTGTTTTAATTAGAGTGGCTACCAACAGTCAATCTAAAGTTCCTCCCTCCTGCCCCCGCCCCACACACACTATCCTGGAGCATGTGTAAAGATGCTCTATAGCACTGTGTTGTCAAAAGTGCTTATCAGTAATTAAAGACAAGACAGAACAAAAGATGCTAATAGGAGTAAATGGAGAGGTGCGTAGGTGGACAAGGATTATGGTAATAAAATCACATTTCTCTGGAGGCCTATTGCATGTTTGACATTATAGTTCTGATTCAGCTTTGGTTTGCTAAATAGGACATTTTAAGAATATTAATGAGACTTTAACTCCTTGAGCTCTCTTAACATTTTCCTTTTCCTTACCTGGAAAAAGTAACTTGGGGCTCCCTGGCTATTTCTTTTGTGTATGGCAATTTTCTCCCTTCTATACAGAGTATCCAGAACTGCTTCACTATCTAGTAATGTTAAATAGATTGTTAGTTTTTAATGGTGTTTCTTCCTAACAAGTACTTGGGTGACTGTTCCAGGAAGGGCTGAGCAAACACCCTGTCTCAGTAGTCCAAGGCTCTGCAAGTCCTGCTAAGGAGTCCATGTGATGTCTCTGGAGAAGTGTAGCTACAACTATTAGAGGGGCTCATTCTCATTCACTATGCTCATATGTCTGGTAGAGAATAAAATGCAAACATTAAATAATTTAAACTGATGCACAATCAATGTACGATGCACAGTAGAGCTCACTGTGAGGGGTACTCCAATTTAAAATATATGAAAAAATTTAACTTGAACTGTAATGAGACATTTCCATGTGCTACATTCCATTTACTAATTCTAGGAAACTGCAGATATCCTGGGGATATTAATTCTTCACAGTAGCATTTAAAGGTGACCTACAAAATCTGTGATTATACAGGCAACCCAGGTTGACTGTTCTTTTACCTTAGAAATATCAGAAATGTTAAATTTTGTCTCAACATGTTTAGCTGGAGGACACCTGTCTTCAGCCTGATTTGGCTTGGAAGGTATCTCAGCCCTAAATGAGATCTTTATCAAATGTGTTTTCTACTAAATGTTTGAGATGACTCTACTACAAAGCCCCATCATGTAAAGCCTCTCTACTACAAAAAGAACACATTTTCAATTATCTTAATTAAAAAGCAATTACATCTCTTAGAAACACATAATGAGAAGGGACATGATCAAGAGATCATCTACTGAACAAAGTACCAAAACTTTCACTTATTGCCCAAAGGCCCACGGGGATTTGAGCTCATGACCTTTTAAGAGGAAGCCATGGCTACAGGTTTGTGCCACCAGGAAGCTATCAAAATCTGAATTTCAGTCTTTTCTGCTGGCCTAAACCTTTAGTTGTCCACTTGTTCAGAGTCTTTCAGAAAAAAAGTGAGACAAAACTTGAATTTCTAATGGAGTAAACCAACACGGAGAAAACACACACTTCTGCTTTCTTTCTAATCTCAGAAAAGCATGAAAAAGCACAACACCTTATTTTTCCTTGTTGAAAACATTTAATTTGGGGTAGGAAAGACAGGTTTAACTTACATTTGGTAGAGAGTCAATGAAGGAATGGATGTTTGCTGCTTTTGCTGCACTGACAATCTCTTCATGTGACACCTCTCTGCTGTTATCTCCATATGCAATGTTCTCAGCAATCGTGCAGTCAAACAGAATTGGTTCTTGTGAGACAATACCAATCTGAGCTCGAAGCCATTGGATATTTAATGCTTTTGCATTTTGGCCGTCCAGCAACTAAAAAAGCAAGAGACCTTTCATTTCAGAAGCATATAAATTAAACTGAGATTACCTTGCATCACACTTCTTTGTGATAGACTCTGCACATTCACTTTCATGGTCATGTCAATCCTTACAGGTGGGGCACTGAAACCTTCTCTTAATAATGCTCATTTGAGTGTTCATGTTTCCCTCCCTCTTACTTTTCCCCACATCTCAGAATGGTCTGAGGGCTGGACTATAAAAAAGGATGTGATGCTCTCTGATACCTCGGGTCCTGTCTCTTGGAAGTCAAGATTTCATTAGGATGCTGTTTAAGTAAGGAAGGTGGGGAA